>NW_020291820.1:0-55923 GCF_003184835.1 Aspergillus costaricaensis CBS 115574
AGTTGCCGAGTTTGCCTTGTGGACAGAAAGCAGTCTGCATGGACTAGTCACTAGTAGGTACTACGTCAAGTTATAGTAGCAGTGTTAAACTACCAAAGTCATGACTAGGCCGCACGTATTTGAAGGCTCAATTTCGGATGTTAGCAATGGTTGTCCGGTACCCCTGTCGCTGCATAAGTATGCAAATAAGTATGCCTTTCATAGAGAATTATGTGCAGTGCGACTGCCTGAATGTAAGTAATTGCTAATCATGCGCAAGCACGGAAACACTGCTGGCTACAAGCGGGTAACCTTTCTTTTTATCATCGTTTCTTCTTGGAGTGTGGGACCTTCGTTTGGCAAGCAGAGGTGGAGCATCGTACCTTCTGGCAGTGAATAAATTCAGGTAGTAAAATCTAGGAAGTAGTAAGTAGTGGTTGACAGTCTGGCATGCGATAATGTTTCTTATGAACCAATGATATCTCTATGAGGTCTGCACGTGTGAACACATGAGCACTCACCCCCACCTTCAACCGCATTTAGCACCCAACTTGCAGTACCTACTCAATGAAATTAGGTTAGAGCGCTGGACATAAAATATGTAGTAAAACGGAATCAGCACTAGTCAGCATGCTGTTCTGTCTGGCTAATGATTGTAGATAGTTAGCTTTCTAGGCGATACCCTGAATTCGTACTTTTCCCTCTATGACCTACAAACACAGACAAGGAATGAATCTTGGGTAGCAGAGGAACTGAAAAAAAATTCTACTTCACTAGTATGAGGATATGTGTGACTACTATAATACGAGCGTGGGCAGTCAAACAGTCCAGAGTATTTAGTAAACATACATTTGAAGTAATACATAGCCCATTCTCATATCTCTGGCAGCTGTCAACTAACTTGACTGATCCACTCCCCCTCCTTCACCGGCTTCCGTTCAATGCGTCATTTTTCGCGCCATGAACTAACCCATCCCCCGCTATGGATCGTCAAGTTGATAGATACCGCCAGCTTGATTGGATTCCATGTTTCAGCCATCGTCGGTGGTGATTGCCTGATCCATAGGCATCTAGTTCAGAAGGAAACCCAGGGAAGAGGAAGCGGTCAGAATCATCAATGCACGCGAGACGGCGATAACCTAAAGCATGGGTCATCCTTCAGCTTCCCCTCTTTCTGATCAGCAGCATCGGCATCTGCAAACGGGAGGGTCTTGGATTTCAATACAGCCCACTAACTGCCTATTGTATGTGCATGCATACAGAATGCACCATGATGGTTTGAATATCTTCCAAGCACGCACTGCAGTTACTCAGCTACTACCTAATCAGACGCTATTTTGAGAAAGTTGCAATCTCCTCTTATCAAGAAAGTTCAGCGCTCTTTCGCGGCTATCTTTGCATGATTGGGGTAGCCTATGAACTTTGCTAATTATCAAGGGCGCATACCACCTTGCGTCGTCAGCTGGAAACAGTTCGTTTGAAACCGATTAGGTGTCCCGTGATCACAAAGGAATATTTCCGCCACAGCCGCGATACCAATCTAGGACGGATCGGTCGGAGCAAGATCGGGATTTGATATCGTGGCTCTCAAGATGATTACCTGCTCGAAACCTACACCCTCATCCGGTGGGATACAAGAGCGTTGACACCCTGCCAAAGCACATGATCATTTGCATCACCGGAGCCTCCATCATTGGAGGGTTAAATTTCCTAGTTCAGGAAAGGCTAGGTAATCCGCGGACGGCCCGGCCGATATACGCTTGTGGTTGCAAGGTAGCTCTTGATAGTCTATTTAATCGTGATATATGTGGATAGGCCCTCATCTGCTTCATTATCGGCAGTAAATGCCCAGGCCGAGAGACTGTATCTCCATGCTGGATATTATCCTGGCAGATGTGCATCCCTAGAATATATGACAATGCCACTTGCTTGCATCTAGTCGGCCGTATAACGGCTCTACTGATGACATGCAAATGATCCTTTGTGGCCAATCCGGAATGTTCTGAGACGAGCGGAGAAATGCTTTTTTAGATTCGAGACGCGGTGGTCAGAACGCGAGTCCACCATTCAGTGGCAGGGCCAGAGAAAGAAGGAGTGTAAGAAACCTGAATTGGCAGATGTTTAGTCGATAGGACGACGATAGCAGCATCGCCAACTCAGCAAAATGGCTCAGCTTTGTGCGGGGTTGGGAAAACGCCCCGCAGCTTTTTATTCACGGTTGCCTTCCATCAAGAATGAGCCAACGGGCTACTGCGTAATTGGCAGTTTCATCACCACCGATTATCCTGACCAAGAATAAGAAGCAGTCCATTAACATGTAGGGGTAGCCATGCAGCGTCCGGTCAATACCTTGGTAGGTAGGTGGTACATAGTCCCTGTAGTTTGATCTGCTAGTGTCTACTAAGAGTCTACTACTTCGCCTAAGTCATTGAAATTGGAGCGACCGGAGCTGGAGCCACGGAAAAACCAGATCTATGGTGTCATAGGGCAGATACTGAAGAGAGAAGGAATGGATTCGAAAGTAAGATCCACATTGGGTGAATTCTGTTTGGATGAACGCGTGATATTATTACCCCCTTTCACGGCCTTCACCATAAGCTGCCTATCGTCTTTGTTGCTTCTATCCGCGACGAGAGAATTAGAGACTCTTTGACCGCTTCTTCATCCTCCTCCTGCTGTTGCCGCCTTGGTACTACCTTGGGTATCAAGGTGTCGTAGTCCAAAAGCGTTTGCCATGAGGAACTCCAAGCATTGCTCTGGGTGGTGCATGGGCGCGCTACCAATGGCCAATGACTTTTAGATAGCTTGGGGCGAATGTGCTGAAGAGTTTTGCCCAAAAGACTACATGCACCACGGGCTCGCAAGCATTCATGAGTATGGGGCAGACCGTAAAAAATGAGAAATACGTGATTCATTTTGTGTCGATTCGTATCCCTGTCAGGTTACATGGAAGCATCATTGATACCTTCCAATCTCTTACCGTGGGATGGAGGACTGGCAGTTTCTGGGCAAGTTCATTCATCCCGTGCTGCGTTTCCACTTTCCGGCCCCTTCCCCCTTTCCGCACCGCCCCGACTGGTTTCACTGCCACTCTTTTCCTCAGCCTCAGCTTTGCAAACACGCGTGTAATATTACTACGACGGTACTAGCCGCGTTTCTCCCCCGCGTTGAGATGAAGACAGGGCTGGGATGACTCAAATCGAAAATCTCTTGCTGTTTGATTAATTTACCGACAGATTACCGCCCCTCACCCCTCTCACTTGTGCTCGCATTCTTGTACCAACTACGAACCTAGAAATGCGAGTGAACCACTCGCAAAGCTCCACAGTAATGTCGAGTAAGGATAAAGCGGCACCAGCAATTATTTTGCACAACTCCCTTATCTTCCTTTTCTCCGTAATTTTGTTTTTCTTTTCCTTTTCTCCCAATTTTACCCACCCTTCCCCTTCCCTGGCGACACTTGAGAGGGAAAGAAACATGATTGCATCTCAAGGGAAATTAAAGGGCACTATGACGAACGGGACAGGGACAACTATTGCCAGCAAAAAATAGTATTTAAGTTTTAGGCGGTCTGCACATCCCTAGTCGAAATGCATCAGGTGACAATCCCCCGATTGTCGGAAGAGCCCAATTCTTTTTCACGGTCGTACATGCAACTAGCGTCCTGGGGAAGGGGGCCTTGCTACTGCATGCAGTCTCTACAATAGTCCAGTCGTATTCTTTGGCTTTTTGGAGAAAAGTCGGGCGACAGGGATAAGGCAGGTTGGCATCAAAACCCAGAAACGGGAAACGAAGGGAGACCCCAGCGGGCGGGAATCCAAGATCCACATATCTCCCCATAGGGACCGCCGTGCCGGTGCCTCAAGAAGGATCTGTAACATCAATAATGGTGATAACACGGTAATAGTGTTTGCGGATCGACAGTCAGGCATGCTTCGGATTCTCCTGCTCCCGCGTAGTGATGGCAGATACGTGGATAACTCCGTACTCCGTACCGAGTATCCGTGTATGCAGGACGGATTATCCGTGGGGAAGCTAACCTTCTTGCCTTGAGAAAGAGCTCGTTACAACTACGTACTGTTAGCTATGGGGGTGAAATTGAGGAGGGGATTGATTGTATCCACCGACCTTCCATAGCAACTGATGTTCTCTGTTCGCCTTCCCCTTTTTCTTCCCTTTTCTGCCTTGTCTAACTAACCATTCCCCCCCTAATCCGCCCCCATCCCGAAAAAGGTGAAACAACATACCTATCAGCTTCTCTGCTCCCCCACGATTGACAGTGATACCATCATCGACAAGGAGATGATCATCCAATAGATCATGTCTGTTCACTGTGCCACTGCCTACTACAGATCTCCAGGAGTAGGATTTACTGTAGGAAGTGGAGCGAACAGCTTCTGGGCATCTTACCAATTGTGGATGAAGAGCAAAATCCTCGTGATCAAATACTATATGGAGTCCTCCGTAACAAATCTACCGAATTAGATGCTATGCTGCCCAGATAATAAAGGACGTGGATAGATAATGTAGGGAGGTCGAACGTTGGGACAACCGGAAAGAGAAAGGAAAGCAGAAAAGGGCACTATTGAAATAAGTTAGAAAAAAGAAAGGAAACGGAAAAAAAAATGGGAAAAGAAAGGTTAGCAGCTACTGTACATTTCCCAATGATTCCCTGACTGCCAATCAGCCTTCGTAGAAGGACGGAAGGAAGGACAGAGGGTAGATTGGAGGAGCCTCATAGGATCTCATGATCGCGGCTAGTCTCATAATCGCTTGGGCTGCCGTTGCTATGCTTCCTGGACAGCTCACCCGTTAACTGACTCTGATCTTGGAGCAGGTGCCCAGCAATGACGGCCCAGTTTGATTAGACTACCTTATTGGCATACCTGAACTAAAGGTTAATAATACTTTCTATCCCTTTCCTGGTCCTTAGCCAACAGTATATAGGACTTGGAATTTCTTCCTTTTGGCTACTTCATTGCTGTTATCACCAAGTAGTACTCCTGGGTCTGCTTGACAGAGAATTCTTTACTTTTCCCTGGAGAAGAAATTGCGCAGTTTTCACAGGGGCCTAGACGCATATCAAGAACGCAACAAAAAAAAAACGCCTCTGTTATCATCACTGCCGTCCACCACCATCATCATTATCCTAATCTTATATCATCATTACCTGAGCGTTTTCATTGGTACCAGAAAATTGGTGCCCGCGTTTTTTTCAGACTTCCTAAGACATTCAGGACTTGGCTTCCCAGATTACTTTTGCGGTGCGGGTCCCGCAGGTAGGCTAGAAAAGGAAGGAAAAAGAACAGTGTTCCCTACTACTCCGTATCCGAATACCGATTACCATCTTTGGGCTTGGTCTGACGTGGGGTGAGAAACGGTTCTAACCTGGTTACATGACGAGGGGCAGACGCGTGGGAGTTTCGTAACGAGAAATTTCCAGTTGACAATACGCAAATACATACCTTACCAAACCACAGGTACGGAGTACGTCAGTAAGTACCCACTCCAGCTTTCTTTCAATTGAAACATCCATCGGTTTCTTCGAAATCGACTTCCAAAATCCTTCCCTCCGAACTTCTCCCTTGTCTGTCTGTACGACACCGCATTCGCCTGGATGGGAGACTCTTAAGAGGTCGAACACCAAGACTTCCCCCCTCTCCCCAGCATTTTGTTGACACTCTTTACTCCAGACATCTTCGCTCCCTCGACTTCCGCAAGTGGAGATCCCAATTTCTCTCTCGGGCGAAGGATAACGCTGGCACTGTTTCCTCCGTCGCATGATCAACTCTCTTACTCACACATCCTGGCGCCTTTCGCTGCAGGTCCTCTACTACACTCCACGTAACCGTGCAGCAAACTGGAAAAGCTACATATCGGACCACACTAGACAATCGCGACCCTCACGATTACTCTTGTCGGTCCAATCTCCGATTGCTCAAATTATCACCCTTCCCCTTTGGACCACCTGCATCACTGCGTTGGCAGGCAATCCTGCATTTCCTCTCCCGATCCTCGTCGCCGATTTTCCCTTCTTGCGCAGCCTTCCTCTAGTCCCCGGCCGGCGAGTGACGCCAATCGACGCGAAGCCGAATTTCCCTGCTCAATTCCAACAATAATTTTTTTTTACCTTTACACCCACGCACACACATACACACCTTTTGGCGTCTGTAGAAGCTACGTTCGGAGGGGCTCTGCTGACAGCTAAGCACATGCGCGGCGCACACGGCTATTGACTTGCATTATTTCGCTCACCAATTTCTGTTCCCATTACCTTTCAATACTCGCCTTGGAGCGTCCCTCGGTCCTCCTGCCTTGCACCGGAAAAGAACCTCAACCGCCGGCACCAACCACGGCCAATTGGTTCGAGCTCCACACGTCCTCGCATATTTGCTGCAGAGGGACAGCTTTCCCCGCGTACTAGGAGATCCGCCAACTGAGGAGGGGTAGAATTAGGGCACCAAAATAGGATACAACGCGGGCAAATCAGATCATATCAGGAAAACCTGACGAAAATCAATTCCGGGAAAAAAATAATTGGAGACCAAGGCTGAGGGTGCCAAGTCATTCATCATTTTGGCTTTACTTGGGTTGACGACAAGACAAGCGATCAAAGAGCCTTCCCCCCCCCCCACCCGCGCCGTGCCATTGTTACACGAAGCCAGTGTCTGTCTCAATTGTTATCAGGAACCCGGATCCCGTACTCTCGCGAGCGCTCTCCGGCAGGGCTCTCCGCATTGCATCAGAGGCAGGCCAAGATGCAGATATCAAAGACAGAGCAATCCCGCTAAGCAAGTGGCTTTTGCATCGCTCAGCCAGACACGATCCCCTTTTTGGCTCGTATTGCATTCCTGCTATAGGCCACCATATCAGGGTCAACACAGCCGCCTAGTTACTGCACGTCGCTGTTCATTCGTCCCCTGAAGAGTCCAGGTGACTCCAGCTTTGGCACGGTTCACGACAGGTCTATAGTCTCACGTTTTGCAGCCGGGTGCTACGTCTGGCAGGTATCCGCAATGGCTTACGCCGCCGCTTCGTCGCCTTCAACCATAAATGGCGACACCCAAGCAAGTTTAAAAGTCACTGGCTCACTCCCGAAGCCTCCAAAACTACATAATGTCAACACATCTGTTCCCCCCGCCCCCAATCCCTCCTCCGCTCCGCCCTGTGCCTCCATATACTCATATACACCTAACTCATTACGTCCTTCGCATACCTTCTCAAATGCTTCGAGCCCTTCAGGCACCCCTCTGCAATCAGCTACTGACGCGCTCCGTGGTCGAATACCCTCATTCCCTCTGGTCCCCCCAGCCCATCTAGAGCTTGGAGATTCAATTATGGCTGTTCCTGGGAATGCTAGTGCTTCCGGCTCGGGAGATGCGGCAACCCAAACGACAAACAAAGGCCCAGGATTGATGCGCAGAATCTCTCGAGGGGCAGCCAACAAGCTCACTCGGAGGCGGCAATCCGCGACGCAGAATGATAAGCGGGACCGTAGCTCCGGTCCCGTTATCATGCGCAGACGGAGTGACAGCAAGACTGGACAAAATAGCTGGGAAAGTGCGCTTGAGTCCAGTAATGAAGAAGACAGCAACGATGCTCTGGACTCTCTTGGGGTCTGGTGTGGCTCCGAGGCTTCTAGCTTGCAGAATGAGAGTTTCATTCCTCCTACTCGCATCGTTAGTGCAGTTGCACCGAAGCTTGATGCGGTGATTCAGCGTGGCACAGTCCTCACGAAAGTCACCAAGAAACGACGGAAGCAAGTGCGCTTCTTCTTCGACATCGACGCTGGGAAAGTTTACTGGGATATTTCGAACCCGACGAAACGGTTTTATATAGATGACATCAAGGAGGTCCGAGTGGGTGCCGATGCTCGCAATTATCGTGAGGAACATCAGGTTTCACAGGATTTGGAAAGCAAATGGTTCACCATTGTCATCGCCGATGCAGAACGATTGAAGGGACGGGCTGTCAAGACTCTGCACCTGATTGCGCCTAGTGATTATACCTTTGAACTCTTTACGACAACCCTCGAACACATTTCACGCTATAGAATTGGTCTTATGGCTGGCCTAGCTGGTTCTGGCCAGAGCGAAGCGGTCTTGAAAGCCCATTGGCAGCGTGAGATGTCCAGACTATATCCAAAGGGTTTAAAGCCCGACGAACTCGAGAGCCTGGATTTTGAGGCGGTTGAGAGTGTATGCCGCAGCTTGCACATCAACTGCTCCAAAAATATGCTCCGTGCTCAATTCTCCAAGGCGGACAATAACAACAAGGGCAAGTTATTTTTTTCCGAGTTCAGTGACTTTGTTGCTCGTTTGAAGGAGCGGAAAGATGTCAAAGCTATCTTCAAAGAGCGCGCTGTCAGTTTTGAAGGCTTTACTTTGGAAGAATTCCTGGCATTTCTTCGTGATGTGCAGAATGAAGATGTCGAGTCTGACCGAAGCTACTGGGTGTCTATCTTTGATCGGCTTGTGCGCAAATCGAGACCCCGTGCACCCAGTCTTCCAGAGCACTCGGACGGAAGGCCTACTGTGGTTCCGCGTCTGGGCCTCGATGCCTTCACCTCGTTTCTATCTTCTTCCTGGAATGGGGTCTACGCCTCCCGCGCCCCCCAGTCCAGGTTTGATCGCCCATTAAACGAATACTTCATATCCAGCTCTCACAATACGTATCTCCTGGGTCGCCAGGTTGCTGGTGCATCCAGCACTGAGGCATACATCAGCGCTCTGTCCCAAGGGTGTCGTTGTGTGGAAATCGACTGCTGGGACGGAGCTGATGGCCGACCCATTGTCTCTCACGGAAGGACCATGACCACCAGCGTCCTGTTCGCCGATTGCATTACTGTCATCAACCGATACGCATTCATCAGCACAGACTTCCCCCTTATCCTCTCTCTCGAAGTTCACTGCAATCCCGAGCAACAACTAGCCATGGTGAAAATCATGAAGGAGACCTTTAAAGACCAACTAGTCTTGGAGCCACTTCTTACAAACACCTTCGTCCTTCCATCGCCCGAGGAATTGAAGCGTCGCATCCTTGTGAAAGTCAAAACTTGCGATGAAACAGAGGGTGGTATGCGACAAGAATCGTCGGGTTCATTGATTAGTGTCGGTCGAAAGCGCAGCTCAAGCTCCCCATTTATGCAACCGACGGTGCCCGAGTACCCTCCAATTGCCAACCTTGTTCCTCTTGCTGGGTCTTCCACGGCTGGCCAGGATAGTGTTGATACTTTCCTTTCCCAAGACAGACGATCATTCACGACCACCAGCTTAAGCAGTGCCACGGAAGACAGTGATGGCGCATTGACGTCCATGAAAAGGGAACGGAAACGACGCCAGAAGAGCAAGATCACCAAGCCATTATCGGACTTGGGAGTATATACTCGGGGCTACAAATGGCATAGCTTCACGTCCGCGGAAAGCCAGCGGTATAACCATGTGTATTCGTTCGCAGAGCGTTCCTTCGAGAGTATCTGCCGTGATTCAGATAGCAAAGCGGTCTTCGAGAAGCACAACCGAAAGTATCTGACAAGGGTCTATCCGTCTGGCTTCCGTCTGAGGTCCTCTAACTTTGATCCCCTCAAATTCTGGCGTCGCGGAGTGCAGATGGCCGCTTTGAACTGGCAAACCTACGATGTTGGAATGCAGTTGAACCAAGCCATGTTTGCCGCCGGAACTGATCGCACAGGCTACGTACTCAAGCCCGAATCTCTTCGCACAGTGACTCCTGGCGAAGATAAATGGAAGAGCACGGGGCGGAAACGCGTTAACTTTACTATCGAAGTCATCTCTGCCCAGCAACTACCGCGGCCTCGCAGCCTTGGACCGGACGATAATATCAACCCGTATGTAGAGGTTGAGATATTCAGTGCCGATGATCGAGGCCAGAGTTTTGTCATTGGGGAAGGTGGTCTAAACGCTTCGGCGCGGAGTGGCGTGTCAGGTATTGGCTATCCGCACCGTCGGCGCACAAAAATCGAGCAGAGCAATGGGTATAGCCCCATCTTCAATGATTGCTTCAAGTTTGCGCTGGAAACGAAGTATCCGGACCTCGTGTTTGTCCGCTGGACGGTCTGGAGCTCGCTGGATGGCCGCAGTGCAGGAAACAACAGCAGTCTTCAGTTGGCTACCTTTACTGCCAAACTCACCAGCCTTTCTCAAGGCTACCGCTATCTGCCTTTGTATGATGCAGGCGGCGACCAATATCTCTTCTCAACCCTGTTTTGCAAGATTACCAAGGATGGTATCACTCCCGCCTCCATTGAACGACCCGATACCGAGGAACTCCGTGCTGAGCGATTGGGTATTCTCCGTCAAATCGGTCAAACCGTGTTCAAGCGCTCGTCATCCACTGAACGGGAGAAGGAGGCTTTCTCCGACAAGGGTAGTGAGATCCCGATCAGCTCAGAGGACAACCATTCTCCTACATCCCCGACTTTGACGCCGACAGTGTCAGCGGCATCTACGTCTTCGCTGCCTCCTTAGCACCCATGCAAGGAGACTTAAGCATAGTGTGAAGTCATTTTCACTCCTTCTACACTTCCCTACACCCTTTGGGTTCATCTACATCTCCTTTCGCTATCACGCTGTGATATTTTGTTTCCATTCATGTGCAAGTATGGGATTGGCGTTCTGTCAGCTTTGGCTGCATCTTTTGCATTTTCATTTTTATCCTTTCCTGATGTCTTATGGGAGCCTGAGGCGCATCACGGTCGCAAAACGGAAGCCACAGGCGGGCTCACATGGAAAGCATGACCTCACATCTTCAAATTTTACCTTTTGTTATCTATCTGGGGCGACGCATGGACGATTCCGAAGTCCCGAGAAGGCGAGTTCATGGTGTTATTTACTAGTGTTCTAGCTCTTGTGTGTGTGCGTCTGTATGTCTGTGTTGGCACTGGAGTGCCTTGATTTATCCGCGATACCCTTTTAATTTGGACGTTTTTGTGTTGCTTTTATGCGTTGCATGGCTGTGTGATTATCATTGCAGACCCGTTTTCCATTCTCACTACTGTTTTGCTTGCATGTCCATTTTACTCAGCATCTGTCTCGGGGTTTTTCTTTGGATCCGATGTGTCATTTCAGATATCAATTGTCGTTGCATCGGGGTCGCATACTCAGGGAAGAGGGAGTCACCGAGGAAACGGTTGCATCATTCGGCATCACTGGCGGGGGATCAATGCATTATGAAGCGAGGTTTGAGGCCTCTTGAGGAAGCTGGTTATCATGGTTTGGTCCACTGTCGCTAGAGTATCCGGAAGAGATCCTAGCCCATGACAGGTCTGTTGTTTACATTTTGTACTTCTGTGTGTTAATATGAAATCGCGGCTGGGACGCTTTGCTTCGATTCCGGGCCTTTATACAAGCTTGGCTTATATCCTTTCCAACTATTCCTTCTCGTAGTTAGTATGCATGAGATTCAGTACCTTTAACAGTAGAGGCGTCATGGCTTCAGGTATAGGTCTCCCACATACTCGGCCAACCTGCCCCAATGTGGGCCACCCGCCTCCCACCGCCCGCGGTAAAGGCAACGTGACGACTTCCGCCTCCGCGGATGGCCATCCCAAGCCTAACTATACTCCCCCAAACCATTCATTACTCTTTAATTCAATCCTCCTCAATTTCTCCTTTTGACCGCCGCAATGGATCCTTTCTCTGCTGAGGGTGGTACGTTTTGTCCATTGAGCGATCACAAATACACAATCTCCCCCCATGACCTCAAGCACTAACTAACATGCCTCATATTCCCCCCATAACAGAGCTGATCAACATCCACAATGCCTTCCACCAAGGCCAATACCAAGCCGTAATCGAATTCGACACCTCCGCTCTATCCCCCGAGAACCAACTTCCCGCCCGTGTCCTCCAGCTTCGCGCCAAGATCGCCCTAGGCCAAACAGACGAAGTTCTCGCCGATGTCGAAGGCGAGGAAGAGACCCCCGATCTTGCGGCCGTGAAAGCGCTGGCCCAGCAGTCGACCGGAGATGCTGAATCGGCATTGAAGCTGGCTCAGGACCTCGCAGAGAATTACCCCGACAATGCTACTGTACAGGTTCTGTGCGGCACGTTGCTGCAGGCTCAGGGACAAAGTGAGGATGCGTTGGCTTTGTTGACCAAGCATCAGGGGAACCTCGAGGCGTGAGTTTCGGCCTTCAGCCCCGACATGTGCACTTGTCTGGATGATCATGGATGGAAGTCGGGAAAGCTAATGGACGATAATTTAGTGTGGCCTTGATCGTTCAGATTCATCTTCAACAGAACCGCTCTGATCTCGCCTTGAAGGAGGTTCAGGCTGCGAAGCGCTGGGCGCAGGATTCCCTTCTGGTCAACTTGGCTGAGTCGTGGGTTGGAATGAGAGTTGTATGTGGTTTACCCGGATGCGGTGCATGCTGCTATTTGCTCTAATCTTTGTTGTTTGAGGTTGAGCGATGAAAACTAATTTGCTTTGTGCTTCGGCTTTTAGGGCGGCGAGAAATACCAGGCTGCGTTCTACGTCTACGAGGAATTGGCTTCCGCTCCTAGCACCTCCGCGCCCCTTTCTATCGTCGGTCAAGCCGTGGCTGAACTCCATCTCGGTCGGTTGCCTGAGGCTGAGGCCGCCTTGACTGCGGCTCTGCAGCAGTATCCCGACGAGGCAGAATTGATCGCTAATTCTGTTGTGTTGAATGTCTTGGCTGGCAAGCCTTCGGAGGAGTTGGAGCAGTATGTTCATTCCCCATACCCCTAGTCATTGATCCTTGGACGAATGTGTCGCTAACGCATGCGTTGCACTTACTATAGGCGCCTCGAACAGATCAACCCCACGCATCCCTTGCTCTCCGATCTTCAAGCAAAGAGTGAATTGTTCGATACCGCGGCTGCGAAATATGCTCCCAGAGTGTCGGCTTGATCTAAGATATCCGTTGTTTACTTCTCTGCTACTTGCATTGCTTTTGTTTCTTGATCTCCATTTTGTACTCCCTCTTCTTGCTCCCTGGGCGTGATATTGTTTCCGATTATGAATTGATACGACGGCGTAGCTATGTGTAATCTAGTTATTGTCCAGCGAATGCTTCCTTCCTTATCCTATTTTACCTGTCTAGTCTGTACTTGCCCTATTCCCGTGTATTGTCATATAGGTGGGGAATTAGATTTACAGGCTGGTATAATTTAATTACGTGTATATCATGTGGTGCTATGTCGCCTATTCTAGCCAGTGATTACACACATGTTACCTGAAACACCACAGGGAAAGCGACCGAAAGCAAGACAAGGGGACTGGCCAGCAATGGGACACTTCAATCCCTATCGTACAAGTAATAGTGTATCACCTACCTACCAGACAACCGACACTACTAATCGATCTTACAGTCGAGCACCTAGCCAGTTAACGATCGCCTGAGTCTGCTGAGTATCATACCCAACTACATCGGCAGCATAGACAGCCGAGTCATGGGTTTCATCCTGTCCCACAACGTAAACAGTATTGGGTAGGACTTTCTGTTTATAGCGATAAAGTATCAGCTGTGCACTATAATTTGGAATAGGGAAGGAATTGAAGCAGGAACTGCGACAGGTGCAAACGGAACGTGAAAACAGCCAATAAGGGAACGAGAACTGATGAACGAACCTTGAACCTCTCCACAAACTCATCAATAGAAGAGAGCAGAATCTCATCTCTTCCAGCTGTGATCAAGACATCTTTTGCTTGTATTCCCTCCCACCAATCCATGGGGGCTCTAGCTGGTTCACTCCAGGGATCGCCCTCTTTACCCGAAAGGTACTGATCAGACCAACGGTCGAGGATCTCTTTAGAGAGAGCATCCTTGTATGCGTTTTCCTGGACACTAGGGCCGTCCAACTTATAACTAACCCACGGCGCGCAGCCAATTACACCAGCCAAGGGCTGGGAGATCATTAGAGGCTCGATCTCTGGGTGTGGATTGGTGAGGTGCAAGAGCACAGCGAAAGAGAGGTTCCCACCAGCGGAATCACCACCCAAGAAGATGTCAGCTGGGGAACGACCTGTCTCGGTGAGGATGTAACGGAGAGCCTCGACCGATTGACGGAGTTGTACCGGATAAACGGCGTGCGGCGTAGTAGTGTAGGTGAGGAAGAAGATAGCAAGGTTGTCATGGCCAGCTTCGTTCAGGCGGTCGAGCATATGTGCTAGTAGCTGGTAATGTTGTGGGCGACCAAAGAGAAAGAATCCGCCTCCTAGGTAGCTGGGTTAGTATGGGTACATTTGGAGAATAATTGTGGATTCAGGAGAGAAAACAGAAGACGCCAATCACTCACCGTGGTAATAGACGAGGACATTTTTGGCGTTTTTGTTGCCAATCCAGTGGCCTTTGGCGCCGTGATTAAGAGGCACAGTCTGCGGCTGGAGGCCTCGGCTGGCCATGAACTGTCTGTATGCTTCCTCGGTGGGAATATCCCGGAGCCTAAGATGACAGTTAGCAGGCAGTGCCCGGTCGTAGGGAGGACTAAAACGCACTGCAATTGTCTCGGGGTGAAGGTGACACAAAGTTTGCGCGTCACGGCATTGAGCACATGGACGTTGTACTGCTTGGCGCCATTCTTGCCTCGAAAAGCAGCTGTAACGGAGACAGAAAGGAAGGTCTTAATGACAATCAGACTGTTCCATGCCTCCTGCACCTTTTGCCAGATAGTCAGAGGTTGGTTCCAGGACGACATGGTGCGAGAAGGTGGTATGGGAGGGGAGAGGATGTGGAGAGGACTTGAAGGTTGAAGTATTGAGGGTCGATTCCCCCGCTTTCTAGGTTGTCCGGCTGAAAGTGGTAGACAAACCTAGCATATTCGGCAATTGATTGACTGTCCAGAGCAAGGGACAGGTGGAGTGCATATGCACTGATAGGCAGAATGGAACAGCTCTTCCACTGCTTCAGCCAGCCCCCCGCAGCTGAAGAGATGACCTCGGCTCGGAACTACTAATCCACAAGTTATGTTATATTTCCCCCATAATGCATTATGGCTTAGATATAGATACATTCTAGTTTCCGTTCACCATATCCTCCTTGCCCGTCAGATCACAGAATGCCTTGTATGTGGTGAACACATTCTCCTCTCCACTGCCCGTACTCTCGACGATACACTCGGCGTTGGCTCCCACAAAGAAGACATAGCCTTCCTTCACTTCCTCAGTCTTGTGGCCAACCGTAATCTTCCCAGTTCCACCTGTGCATATCAGGATGCTTGGGCCCACCAGTGCGTCGAAGGTTGCTTTGGCCCCAGTCCTCTTTAGATCCGTCTTGACAACACTAAATTCTTCAATCGGAGGGTCATAGAGAACAGACGATGAGCCACTAGAGTAGGCAGAGGCATTGAGAACGGCATATGGGTAATCGGTCGGCTCCAGCTTTTGCTCCTCAATTGGCGCATAGGAGTATGTCAGCATTTCGGTGAGTGTATCAACATCCTTGAACTTGGGAGTGAAGCCCGCCCGCACAACGTTGTCAGACGACGCCATGCATTCAATAATATCTCCAGAGATGTATGCATGGATGTCATCAGCCTTCAAGAACATGGCTTCGCCTGGTGCCAGCTTAACAAAATTCAGGAAGAAGAATACGAATAGCCCAATGTCGTTAGGGAATTGCCCGTTAAGCCGAGCGATGATGGCAGCCAATTCGGCAGGGTTGCTCGGATTCGTCTCTGGGGTGCTGGTAGAAGTAGCAAATGTATCAGGAGAATCCTGAGCCGCGGAGATCAGCTTTTGGGTGGCTGCCTCAATGCTTTCCGGTGATGAGTTCATTAGCGATGTGAATAAGGAACGTAGCGCGTCCTTGTTCTTCGCCATCTGGGCAAAATCTTGCGAGTCTTCGGAGCCCTTGACAACACTCTCGAATTGATTCGCTGCTTGCGTGCCGACAAGCTCGCGGAGAGGAGCGACTGCGTTAAGAAAGTGAACAATTTCGGCCAGTGGTCGGAAGCCGCACAGTCCTTCAAACGGGGTGATCGCAATCGTCATTTCGGGTTTGTGATTATCATCTATGTAATGGTGATTAGAGTTGCTTGCGATTGTCGTCAGAGATAATTATAGGGATTACCTGGATAGTTTCGGGCGTCCCGGGCATGAAGCTTTTCGGCCAGTTTCTTATTCGGATGGGCTTGGATACTGAGAGCCTTTTGAATAGAAAGGACCTTGAAAAGGAAAGGCAGTTTTCCTCCATATCGCTCGCTCACTTCCTGGGAGATCAATGCCTGGTTATCTTGGACCATATCGAGGAGTGTTCGCTGGGTTTCGACATCTTTGGAGGGAAGGGAAGGATGGGTGCCCATCCACAACTATACGTCACCGGGTCAGTTTACCGCCATGAGAACATGGAAAATTGGGGGTGCGGACCTCTGCGTAGGGCTTCTCTGCTTCTATGGAGAAATCGGAGCCTGCAGTGATGGCAGCATACTTTGCGGCAGCCGACTCATGGCCAATCTTGCCTAGACCAGCTTCAGCAAACGCAGCGGGCGGAACAATCCAGGATGCGGGGATGTCCTACCCCAGTCATAGCTGTTGACACCTGTGGATAAAGAAAATAGACTATCAGTGAGACTATTCTCTCTTCTCTCGGGTAGAAAGCTCGATAGGATGAATACTCACCACACTGAAGACGGAGCAATGGTACCTGCATCGTGCTGAGGGAACTAATACGATAAGTATTGTATTGGTGTGAAGGGGAAGGAGGAGGATAGACAGAAGAAGGAAAGAGCGAACGAACTAGTGAGTGAATGGCGGGGGGAAAGAGGAACAACGGCAGTTACCAATTGAAAACTACTATTCAGTAAATCCACTCGCTAACTTGAACTTTCTCTCTATCACAACAGAGCAGAAAAGAAAAGAAAGTCAAAATTCAGACACAACACTGGGGGTTTTGAATTCCTTATGAGCGACCGAAATAATTCTTGCTTCCGTTCCCCCAGAAGATGTCTTAGAGGGTGAGCCCCTCCATCCCGCCCAACTCGTTTATCGACCATTAAATTAATCTTCCGTTCAATATTACTACTCCATTCCCGATTGGGTGTTCCGCATCCGTTTACGTGAACCGGAATGGGATCTGCCAATCAAAGAGTCCCATGGGGCGCAAAGCGCTTACCGACTAGCCGCGAAGGGAAGCTCTCCGCCCAAGGAACAGCTTCGCAGTCGGATGCTCAGCATGACGGGGTCCCTGAAGCTCAGGTTCCCGTGTCTCCTCCGTCCCAATCAGTCGGGCCCAACAGGTTTTCCACCCCGGACAATCCGTTTTCTGCAAAGCCTCAGAGTGTCTCTCCTGTTCGTCCCCACAACCTCAGACAAGGTGCTGCCCGTGGTACTCGAAGCTCTGCCCGGCAGGATATCCTTTCTACCTTCGAATGGGAGGCTCTAGCTATCGAGAAATCGAGAGACTCCGCCCCCGTTGCAACCTCGGCTAAAACCAGGAATAGCCAACTAAGGGCTACTACGACTGCTGCTGCTACAGCTAGGGACCAGAGCTCACCTTCCAAGAAACCCAAGAAAATGTCCCGGAATCGGCCTAGAGGTCCTCCAGTCCCCAGGGACAACGGACTGGCGGCCAATGAAGAGACTGACATGTGGAACAAGATCCTCCAGGACCTTCGCAAAGCGAAGGAGAAGAATGACAAGCAGAAGACGCTGGCAGATCAGATCGCCGCCTTGAACGAGAAGATCGGTAAAGAGGGTGGAAGTAAGTCTTATATAAATCTTCCTTTCTAATCCGCCCTACCCACATACCGCATGCCCTGCAAAGAATGGATCATGCCCCGATTCGCTGAATGTGCTATGACACTGGGGCTTTTCTTGCTTAATTCCGTTCTACACTTTGCACGAGGCGTTCTAACTATCATGTCCTGACTGTCAGGCTAATATTCCTAGCGGTTGGCCTTATCTTGCTTTTTGCCATCATGTCCTCGTTTTGCCTTGTCTGTTTTATAGCTTTTACTTGCTGTGGAGATCATGAATGCTGACTGCCGAAACAGAACCTTCTCTCAGCGAGCACGATCAGCTCGATAGTCTCTATCGACAAATGTCAAAGCTGTGCGACGATGAGAGAGCCATTCTGCAGGATGAGCCTAGCGATGTTATCAAGAACTTGGGTCTCCTGACCGCACTTCGACAGGCCTCCGAAGCGGAGGCCCCTCAAAATCGCGCTGCTACGTTGTCCAAGTCGCGGAAGAAGCGCAATGAACTGGATGGGTCAGCAACTGACTCGCCTGGGCCCTCCACTACGGCCTTGCCAGATAAGGTCGGTCGCACGAAAGGCGGCGTTCAGCGTAGTACCAGTGTTTCCAGCACTCAGGTCCGTGACAGCCGCGACATTCGCGACAGCGGTGTGTATGTTAAAGTAGAAGAAGGCACCGAGGGTACCAAGGGTACCCTTGCAGAGCGCAACGGACACCTGGTGGTTGGGGCGGAGGTTGTCTTCAAACACAACAAGAACAAACAAGGGGTCGAAGGCGAGGGCATTCAGTGCATTATCAAGGGGATCTCTGGGGATGGAGTGAAAAAACGGTACGGCGTGACGCCCCAGTCCACTTCCACAGGATCATTGACCGATGTATCTTTCAAGGTATGACGTGCAGGACCCGGAGCCAAACGAGAACGGTGAACAGGGAGCTGTTTACAAAACCACTGCCGCATCTTTGATCCCCATTCCCCAGATGGGGTCAGCCTTGCCATCATTCCCAGTAGGGAAGCAAGTTTTGGCGAGATATCCAGACACGACCACGTTCTATCGTGCGGAAGTCATGGGTTCCAAGAAGGATGTCTACCGTCTCAAGTTTGAGGGCGAAGAAGATGATAAAGAGATGGAGGTAGATCGACGCTTTGTACTTGATATACCTGGGAAGTAGAACCAGTCTTGGGATGTCAATGTTACACTACGAGAGATCTACGGAGCGATGCCTTCCCCTCAAGTGACAGCGCCAGTAAGAGTATGAAACTGCCCCCAAGTGGGCAGGCGAACAAGACAGGAGCAAGGCACAAAAGACGGAGTGAAAAGAAAGGATTGACAGGGAAACAGGGGCAAAACGAAGAAGAGATTTGCACCATGGTCGGTTGCACTATATTTTGATACCCATTCATTGAGCTGGAATGTTTCAATTTGGCGGGTGAGGCGGGATTTACGGAGTTCGGTTTGCTTTGATGAGTGGGATGATCGCCACAAATTGGCTGGTTATGTTTGAGAGGTATAGTAATAGTTACCTAGTTATCGTGTGTCATTTACTTTAAATTCCTTGCATAGATGGGGGTTTCAACCTACTTGCTACTGTTATTGTTTGTCGTATTATTCCTATATTCACCTAGTAGTATCCATTAGGTACGTACTTAGTTCTGACAGAACTAACCAACTAGATAACCGGTCCAGAAGCTTCCTCTGCAGTAAGAATTACATAAGGCGTGTCAGGCCTGACAAATGGGTGGGTGAGTCAGCGAGTACCCCCACCGCCGAAGCCGCAGTTGATCCCGAGGGTCCGAAACCACATGCGGCGCCGAAACAGAGCAAGTGCGGGATAACTGGCCCATGGTCATCCCACGGCAATGGTGTACTTTACAACTACTTCCTATGATAATGTCCTCCTTTTTCGCCGTCTCACTGTTATAATTCCTTGTCCACAACCTATTGTCAGGGTCGTCCGCAACTTCTTCGCCATACAATCTTCTCCTTCTTTACCTATCCATCTATTTGCGCGTTGTTATCCGCGGCCATCATGTCGAACCTACCTTCCCACGCCTCCCCAACCTTTGTGGCGCAAGATGCGCCCTCCCACCCTGTGGAAGAACTGTCCATTAGCACAGATCAAACAGCAATTCTGCCCTCAGATAGCAGAGTAGACGAGCTTCGTGACAATGCTATCGCCCAGCTCGACAGCGCAGATAGCGATCGGGGTGATGTAACCCCCGCCGTGCCTGCCTCCCTCCTCTCCCCTTCCTTTACCCCTCCAGCTACCCCCGGTGGTACATTCAATCCAGCAAAACTGCTTCAACAGACTCAAAAGTTACCACACACTAAAGCTCCGAAACTTCTTCCTTGCCTTCCCGAAGTCGAATGCATCGTTCGCGCACGGATTCCCACCACCACCGGCGCGGAGATGTTTCTCCATCTCTACCACAACAACTTGGACAACAAAGAGCACTTGGCAATTGTTTTTGGAAACACTATTCGAAGTCGGAGCCTGGACAAGGTCCGGCCAGGGGAAACGGAAATGGATCGTATGATACGTGGAGCTTATGTGGGCACATTGCATCCCGGTCGGGTGAGCAGTTGGTATGATGATGGAAACGCTGAGGGTGCAGCTGGTGACGGTGGACCTGTATCATCAGAAAGGTCAACTGCGACAGAGAGTTCACCTAGTCAAGCGCCACTTGTGAGGATACACTCCGAATGCTATACCGGAGAGACCGCCTGGTCTGCGCGCTGCGATTGTGGTGAACAACTAGACGAAGCAGCCAGGTTGATGTCCTTCCCCATGGAGACTCTAAGTGAAATGGCTTCCCAGCAAGCTGTTCCGGTGCCTTCCAATGCCTCTGGCGGGGTGATTGTTTACCTGCGGCAAGAGGGTCGCGGTATAGGACTGGGGGAGAAGCTCAAGGCCTACAACTTGCAGGATCTTGGCTCCGACACTGTAGAGGCTAACCTTCTCTTGCGACACCCTGCTGACGCGAGAAGCTACGGTCTGGCTACGGCGATCCTAGTCGACCTTGGGTTGGGTGTGGATGCCAATCCTCACGGCATCCGACTTCTTACGAATAACCCGGACAAGGTTCGCGCCATTGAGGGTGCAAATCGTGAGGTGGCGGTTAAGGAGCGTGTGCCAATGATACCTTTGGCATGGAGGTCGGGGGGAAAGCAGGGCATCAAAAGTCTAGAAGTAGAGGGCTATCTCAGGACAAAGGTAAGTTTTGCTTGTTTCACCATGTCACTCTTCAACTGGTTTTTCCGAGACTGCTTGTTGCTTTTTTTTTTTTTTTTTCTTTCTCTGCCTCGGTTGTGGTACTTTTGTTATTTTGCTCCGGCCAGGGATGCTAACTTTCTTGGGTCCAATAGATCGCGAAAATGGGACACATGATTGAATAAACTCGCTAGAGTCATTTCACGTATTTTCTTTTTCTTTTCTTTTTTACTTTTCTTTTTGGTTGCATTCCCTCACTTGTCTGTTTCACCCACTATATAGCCGTTTGTCGAATGGGTGTACTATATGAGGCCTCGGGTTGGGTCTCGGTAATGCTGTACAGTTATGAACTGATTTTATGATCCAAGAGTTTATCATTGTCCCTCGGTACACCTGTACCTCTGTTATTTGTTGCCGAATTTCTATTTTGGACGGAGTGATATCTGTCTGCGTTCTTTTTTCACCAATCTGGTGCACTGGTCTGGTTACTGTGGTTAGGCATCACCAGGATTGTGGATACCGGGACAAGCTTTTGACTTTGATACCATCTGAATGACGCCAAAAGTGAAAGGATAAGCCAATTGAGAATGAGCTGTCATGAGATCGTGTGCCGACAACCCGAGACAATTGCTCCGTAGCTTTTGGATCCACCGATTCAGCGATTTATGGCGAAGGGAGTTAGTATCTAGTGCTATAGCTCTAGGATCCAGAACCCTTGGCGAGGGACTTTTTTTTGCTGTCTCTTTCGGGGTGCGCGGGACAGAAAGCGGAGCAACGCCACAACTATGGAAGTTTAGAGCGCCGCAAAAGACTAAGACGCTCCGGCTCGGCCGTGGCCTGGTATTTCTGCAAGAATCTTGTCTCTTGTCTGCTTGTGCCGTCAGGGTAGAAAAAAAGGCAAAACGTGGTGCCGATTATTGACTTTGGGGCAACTCCACCGCAGCCAACCAGACTGACTGTTCTCCCCCGACCAGAGAAAGTTGCTGAAGGCTGCCTTTCCCCAATGATCATTTCCCTATTTTTCTCCTCTTGCCCCCCCCTCAAATGACTCGCCGGTCCTGGTGCCAGTCCTGACTCGACCGGATCGGCTGCTCCTTTTATTTTTGTCTCTCCTGCCTTTCCTTCTCGATGCCACCCTGACCATCCTTCAGTGAACCCCAGATCCCCTGAATTGTGTCTGGGATCCTGATCCGCTTTGCTTGTGCTCGTTACCCGTCGTGTTGCATGGCCGCTGCGTTCCTGTAGTAGCCTGCGAGTGAGGCCATGGCCACCCGCCTTCCTCCTCTAACCGATGTCGCTGCTTCAGCGAATCCGGAATCCCCCTCAATTCCCTCCGCCTCTTTCTCCTCGTCTGCTGTGGCTGCTGCTGTTACACCCTCGACCGTTCAAGGCCCATCCACCGCCGCCCCGGTCGCCACTCCCGGGTCCGATGTGGTAAAACTGGAGGACTCCCCCACACCGTCCGCATTGACCTCCGCGGACGCAGAAACACCCGCACCGGATAACAATGGAACACCGGCAACAGGCGCAGGTCGCAAACGCAAGCTTAACTGTACCTCAGCGCGTGGTGTAGCGAATCTCACCCCTGAGCAGTTGGCGAAGAAGCGCGCGAACGACCGGCAGGCCCAGCGCGCCATTCGCGAAAGGACGAAAGCTCATATCGATTCTCTGGAACAACGAGTCCGAGATCTTTCGTCGCAGAAGCCCTTCTTGGATCTTCAGGCGGCTTTGAGGCAAAATGAAGTCATCCAAGCGGAGAATCGGGAGATCCGACATGGACTGAAAGCGATCATGGATATAATTCAGCCTTTGTTGGGGCAACAAGAGAAACCGAGTATGTTCCCATAACAACTACGTAGTCTGTCGGGGAAACAGTTGTATTAACAGTTTATTCTTCCAGATACTTTGACCGCGACGCCTTCGTCAACCAACAATCGAATCCCCCCAATAACATCGACGCCGCCGTTGTCCGATGCCTTCCGTTTCTCAGCCAATACCCAGAGGTCAGCCCCTGGCGAGCACCCGTTTGCAGAGTCCGCTACGAATCCCGAGGCATCTTCTTCCACCGCACATGCGGCCTTTGCGTCCGGTACGGGACGCCGTGAGATAACAGCGACAGGCCCAGCTTCTTTCCGCATTGCGTTCGACTACCAGCGACACAACCTGGCTCACGGTCTGGACTTTGGCGGGACTGATGAACGAATGGGCTTTAACTTCCTGCTTGACGCGTCGCAGCAGGTCCCCAAAGTGGAGGGCTTTCGACGCTCATCAGAGACACTGAGGCCATCGTCGAATCCATCGCCAACCAACCCATCCGGTGTTCATCCTTCTATGGCGGAACAGCCACTGCCTGCCTACCTGACCCCGATTCGAAACGTCGCTCCGACATGCACGCTGGACGCCATTCTGTTGGATTTTCTTCATAATCGACAGCACCAAGCAGCGAAGGGGGTTTCAAAGCAGAGCCTAGTCGGACCTTCTTACCCCAGCGTCTCCTCCCTCCTCAATCCAGAGAAAAGCGTTTACTCGCATCCCTTGTCGAAAGTGTTCACCGACATCTTGCGGACCTTCCCAGATATCTCAACCCTCCCAGAACAAGTGGCTGTGCTGTTTCTTATGTTCCTCCTCATGCGGTGGCAGATTTATCCGACCCCTGAAAATTATGACCGGTTGCCCGAGTGGCTCACTCCTCGCCCGTCGCAGCTTCTCACAGCCCATCCAGCTTGGATTGACTATCTGCCATGGCCGCGAATGCGAGATCGCCTGGTGATGTCGTACCAGGATTACCCCTTCGAGAATTGGTTCATTCCCTTCACACGTACACTATCTGTGAACTGGCCCTATGAAGCGACGGACTGCCTTTTGTCTTCCGGTGACGGTGACGAGCTTATGGTCAATCCCGTCTTTGAAAGACACTTCCGCAATCTCAGTAACTGGTCGCTGGGGCCCGCTTTTGCAGAAGCTTATCCTTCCTTGGTCGAAACCACAAGGATCAAAGCTTCACACTAATGCAGACGGATTGTCAGCCATCGCTTGCCATTGATCAAGAAAGATGGTGCATCTTCATGACTTAGACGTTGGGCATGACAAGCTGTTTTCGACTTTGGAGTTTATTTACTTCTCCTCTTCAGTCACCTCTCGCTTTACTTGGTCCCCCAGTGGTGCTGGCTAACGGTGGTCAATTCCGTTGGCCGAGACAGCATACAAAAGTTGAGTTGAATTTTAGGACGGCACACAGTGGTCTCCTCCCCCTGACACATCCGTCTCGTACGGTACCACCTAAATCGTGTCGCACATGACTTACGCTGGCCGAAATTTGACAACTGTCTCGAGTTCTGCTCAAGCTGTCAGGCTGTCAGGCAAAAGTCTATCAATCCTTTTCTACTGGCCTTGCATGCTTTTGAAAACAGAGTGGTTCTTCGTGAACATTTGCATCACGGGAACGATCCGAAAAAGGTCAAAATCCCGGACGGCCCTTAAGCTCCGAAACTGCCTTAATGGAGGGCTGTATGGAAGGGTTTCGAACTCCCCACCACGTAGTTGCATGTCACAGACTGCGGACGGGAGGACAGTCCGACAGTAGGTATCTGTCTGGAAGGGCTTTCATATCCCTGACCATTTGAATGCCTGATGAAGATCTTCGGTTATATCAATTATTATATAGGACAATGTAACTACTGGTTTCGCCAATCTAGAAAGAGATCAACATGAGTAGTCACATATATCTAGTCTAGTCTATTGAGAGTTTCCCTGACGACTCTTTTCGTTCCAAAACTCCAGGCCTGCCTTCTGCCGCAGATAGCCGTACATGGAGCTGCTGTCCAAGCATTCGCCCGCATACTCCCTGGCAGCCTCCATGTTATCAAGAGAAACCTGCAACCCCGGCAATTCCACGTTATGCTCCTTCGCCATGGAAAACGCGTGCCTTGCATCTTTAATGGCCAGAGACACCCCGAATCCGGGGCGAGAGTCCAAGGGCGGTGCATAGGCACCAGTCGTCAACCTACCAGTGTCAGCCATGATGTACCATAAAGACGGATAGTCAACATCCAACATAATTGGCACACTCACCGTTTGGAATACCCCCCAGCCACACCTCCAAATGCCTCTCCGATAAGATCCTCCATGGGCCCTGTACCTAAGCCCGTCTTCTCCGCAAAGACCTGCGCTTCACCAACCGCCTCCATCAAGTTCACTGTGACGATGTTTCTGACAACAAAAATACACCCGTTAGCAAGAATTCGCATCCCCTATATCCAGTACAAGTTGGAGGCGGTAGATTCAACATACCCGGCAATCTTCAAAAGAGAAGACTTCATAGCATCCTCTCCGCAATCAATCACCTTTCTCCCCATCACGTCCTGGATGAACGGCTTTACCACCTCTGCCGCCTGTTTGGGCCCTCCGATGGCGAAGACCAGCTTCCCATCCACAGCGATGGGGTTGCCCCCGAAAACAGGAGCAGATAGGAATTTGGCGTCCTTCTCCTTCAGCTTCGAGACTGCTGTGCCCACAGTCTCTGGGAGAACGGTTGAGCAGTCAACAAAGATCTTGTCTTTGAGGGGGTGGCCGGAGTTGATAGCTGTGGTGACCAATTCTTGCAGAACAGAGTCATTGGACACCTGTCTCTTGTTTAGTATTGATGTCCTTTTGGGCCCTGATGATGCTGTTGCGCACCTTCCAGAGGAGAGATCGCATACCATGGTGAAGATAATCCCACATTGCGAGACAAGCTTCGAGAAGTTGTCTGCGGGTGTACCGCCTAATTTCTTGAGGGGCTCACCTCGGGAGATGGTTCGGTTGGAGTATATGAGACCCGGGCCTGTCTTGCGGGCCAAATGCCTTTGGAGATTGCTGGCCATGGCGAGGCCCATGGAGCCGAGGCCAAACTGATTGGCATTGGGGTTAGTTCTTGAGCCAATAGACCCTCCCTCTTTCATTGATAATAACGTACCCAACCGATTTGTGTCATGATGTATGTTGAACTGGAGTAATCGAGTGTGTCTAAGATGCCAGACGGGATTGAGCGGGTGTTTTGGGGACTATATATACGTCGGTGGTTGTAAATAGACTTCGTTGATACTATCGGGCGGGCCCGATGCCGGGGAGCTTGCTACGGTCGTTAAGTACAGCACTAAGATCGACTACTGCTGTTTATGGAAATACTAGAGGGTTCCTTGATTGTTGTATATTTTGATGTCAGTGGTTACTTGGAGTGGCTAATAAGTGGGTAACAATCAATTGATCTGTTTAAAGCTTTTCTCGCGAGATCCATGTGTGTAGGTTTACTAGTTGGTTATGAGACAGACCTGTCTGTTGAAACGATACCAGTCTTAAGGCTACAAGGCCATCAGGCATAAAGGCATGCAGGCATCCAAAGAGAACAAACACACCGCCTCAGGCCGACCGCACGAGACGGTCACGGACCCACTCATAACCAAAGACAGGCCAGACTGACTACTACTACTACTTACTACTCCGTACTAACTAACTGACTGCTGCTTCCCAACCCCGTCCAGCCTACCGCTCTCTGGACGTCATCTCCCATGCTCCTTTTGTTTTTACCCCTCCGGAATTGATCAATCTTGCTACGTCTTAACAATCTACATCCTTCACCATGGCTGATATGCCCATTGGTATGTTTATGCGTCTTCCCCCTCCTCTTCCTGCCCTTCCCTTCCCTCTACCCCCCTCCCCCAAGTTCTCCTTGTCGGTGCCTGTCCCTCCCGTGCTTCCCAGCTAACCAACCACGCCCCCCCCAGTGCTCGACGGAGGAACTGGTTTCCTCAAGGTCGGATATGCTGCGCAGGTCTGTCGCTATCTCTATTCCATTGCCTACTCTTACTTACCTCTCCTTTTCCGCCCATGAACAGAACTTCCCCGAGCACCAGTTCCCCTCGATAGTGGGGCGGCCCATATTGCGAACGGAGGAGCAGGCCGGCGACATTGTCGTCAAGGATATCATGTGCGGAGATGAAGCTGCTGCTGCCAGATCTATGCTGCAAATCACCTACCCTGTACGTCATTTTATTCGCGTGCCTTCGTTCTACCCCCGATCGCTCCGTTGTCTCCCCGGAGGTGTGGCAGACGTGTTAACGTTGGGCCCGACTTGGTATACAGATGGAAAATGGTATCGTGAAGAGATGGGATGACATGCAACACCTATGGAACTACACCTTTTACGAGAAGATGAAGATCGATCCTACGGGCCGCAAGATCCTCTTGACCGAACCCCCCATGAATCCCCTGAAGAACCGGGAGCAAATGGCTGAGGTTATGCTGGAAGGCTACAACTTTGGAGGTGTATACGTTGCTATTCAAGCTGTGCTTGCACTATACGCTCAGGGTAAGTCTTGCACGCTCTATTTCCTGAGGCACTCTTAGACCACAGCTCTGATCGCCCGCTCTTTCGCATTCCGCAGGTCTCAGCAGTGGTGTGGTCGTTGACTCCGGTGACGGTGTCACCCACATTATCCCCGTCTACGAATCTACAGTCCTTAACCACCACATTCGCCGACTTGATGTCGCCGGTCGTGATGTCACCCGTAACCTCATCGCCCTCTTGCTCCGTCGCGGTTATGCTTTGAACCGTACCGCCGACTTCGAGACCGTGCGCCAGATCAAGGAGAAGCTCTGCTACGTGTCCTACGATCTCGAGTTGGACAAGAAGCTCTCCGAAGACACCACCGTTCTTGTCGAGTCCTACACCCTCCCCGATGGTCGCGTCATCCGCGTCGGCAGCGAGCGCTTTGAAGCCCCCGAATGTCTCTTCCAGCCGCACCTGGTGGATGTCGACCAACCCGGTATCGCCGAGTTGCTCTTCAACACCATCCAGGGCGCCGATGTCGACGTGCGCTCCAGTCTCTACAAGGCTATCGTGCTCAGTGGAGGAAGCAGCATGTACCCCGGTCTGCCTTCCCGGTTGGAGAAGGAGCTCAAGCAATTGTGGCTCACACGGGTCCTGCAAGGCAACCCGGAGAGGTTGAACGTACGTATTCTCACTCGCTGGTGGACAGCTCTCTACCAAAAGAATTCACAAGCTAATTTCATAATCTAGAAATTCAAGGTGCGCATCGAGGACCCGCCGCGACGAAGACACATGGTCTTCCTGGGAGGTGCCGTCCTCGCCAACCTGGTAAGCCTCCTTATTCTTCCTATCTCCCCCCTATATACCTATTCGTCTGTTCACGAGACACACCGTCGCTAACACAATCACCAGATCGCCGACAAGGAGGATATGTGGGTTACCAAGCAAGAGTGGCAGGAACAGGGTGCACGTGCCCTGGCCAAGCTCGGCCCTAGATAGTTGTCTCTTTCATTCAGTACATACGTTGTATATTTCATTTCAACCTTACCTACCGACTACCTATCATTACTTACCATCTATCGGGGATTCCATTTTCCCGCGCTGCGAACTGAACAAAATCGCCTCCATCTTACGCCTTCCCCGAGCAGCCTTTTTCCCCCACCCCTCCTTCCTCATGTTCTATTTTCATAGCTCCGTCATTTGTTCCATACTACGTACATACAATTACAGTTTTTCTGGCGTATCGGGGAGATTGAGTTAAGTAAGGTCCGGCTTGGTGTCATGTCATGTCATCTAGTATGTGAACGAATGACCGAATTCAGCTGGCTTGTATGTCTATCTTTTCCTCATTACGATCGGTCAATTCCTTCTTGGTAAATAATACATTATAGCTAACTTTAGCTCATTACTTCGACATACTAGCACGGATTGGGGACTTTTATGATTCAATAGTACAACTAAAGCTGAAACCGTTCCTCCCAAGTCTATATCTTTCTATATACTATAGAAACAAATTGTGAAAAGTACTCCTGATAAATGCATATACAAAGATGAAGGCAACCGATATGAGATGATAAAGCCATAGATCGATCCGCGCGACCAATGGAAAACAACACAGGACTCCACCAGCGGGTAGGAAGGGTATATAGATCCCGTCTAATAAAGCGATGTCTATTCATCGAGGTCGGACTCGGACTGGTCATTTGCCATGCTCTTCTTGCGCTCTTCGTTCATTTCTCGGTATGTGCTCCAACTTAGCAGGAAGAAGGCACCAATGATAAGGATACCGCCGATGATAGCCGCGGCGGAGGGTGGCTGGCCGGTTCGGAGCCAGTCGGCGATGGCGACGAGGAAGATGGTAAGCAGCGCTGCTACAGAAGAGAGGACGGGGGAAGTGAGCGAGATGAGAACCAGGAAGGAGCCGGAGAATGCTAATTTGAGGAACACTTTGTTAGCACGTACACTCGACGTCATAGGTCAGAAGAGATTAGGACAGTAAGACTTACTAGCATTAGCAAGGACAGAGATCATAAGCATCCATGCAGCTTCACCAGTAGGCCAGCGAAACGTTTCCAAGCCCAGGATATGGAGAATGGGCAGAGGAATCCAGAGAACAAGAAGGGTGAAACACCCAATGAGACTGCCAAAAGTGTTGGCAAAGATCATGCTCCGGCCGGGACTCGTGCCCTCTGGAGGGCAAGCATATCTCTTGTAGAGCACCTCGTACAACCCATAGAGCACACTGCCAACTCCGATAATGATGTTCCCGAAGAGTCTATTTTCTGCCTCGTCATGCGCTTTGCCGACCGTACCATCTGCAGTCTTCTTACTTTCGTCCCTATCTCCATACGCGACGACCAGAACGCCGACAATCGCTACCACGACGGCAAACACTTTGTCAAAGCGAAGCTTGTCGTTGAGTAGGGGTATGGAGAACGCATAGGCGAAGAAGGCGGAGCAGTTGTAGATCGCGGTCAAGTCACTGGCCGTTGTCATGTTGACCGCGACATACCAAGAGCCACCGGCTATGGTGAGGGCGGTGGTGACAAAGGCGGTCGTTTTGAGCATGTATCGAACCGGTGATCGTTGGGAGTCGCGAGAAGTGAGGTGTAGATATTGAGCTTCCACCATCTTGGCTGTCGTCCGAAGAAGATAGACATGGCGTCGCCAGAACGCTGTCCATGAGAGTTTACGCTGCTGCAATCGGAGGATGAGGAGTTGTGCCGGCCAAAGTAGGGACCAGGAACCGTGTGTAAGATAGCTATAGGTTAATATCAGGTCAAAAGTTAGCGTCCCCTTGCACTTAACGAATCCATGCGACTGGTGTACCACTTACAGCATACAGTATGGTTTATCCCAGTGCAACTCATGCTGAATATATACCGCGGTCTCCGTCTGCACCACGAAACTAGCCAGACTCAACAACAGGAATCCCGACGCGATCATGTACTTGCGCCGAGTCTCCTGCTCCGCGTTGCGCTCCGGGCTCACACCCCTAATTGTAGGCCGCCGCGAATGGTGTAGCATGGGCCTGCCCTCTGCCTCCCCATGGCCCAGGCTGGCGTTTGACAGTCGCCCTCTGTGGTCATCCTTGAGCAAAGGCTGGTTTGCTCGGGTGTCGGCTGGGCGATGCATAGATGGGCGATTCAAGGGCATTTCATCATCCGAATCGTGAGTGTCGAGAACCAGCTCGGGGTCCCTAACCTCCCTCGGACCCGAAGATTGCGCACTGTCTGAAGCCACCTTGTCTTAATCTTCCGTTCAAACCCTTCAAGCGGGAAACAATAGAGTAATGCAGAAATCAAAAAGAAAAGGAAAATATGTATGAACCTTTTTTCTTGGGGGCTGACACCCTACAGTTAATAAAGAATGGACTTCGCGCGTTGACAGAAGGACGATGCACGAGACCGCTGGTTTACCGCGGGTCGCAAGTTAATCAGACAGACAGGAAGGACAGTGAGAGTATTGCAGTATAGAAAAGACTGTTCATGTGGGTATTGCGCATAAAAAGCAGAAAGAATCCAGGTCAGTTGCCCCCGGGAAAAGACCGGCTGACGAGGGCATGCAACACGGTATATAATGGGCGGCTCCGGGGCGAAGCACCGCCGCTGCGGCCACGTTTGCCAAGTACGTCAGGATTAGGGGGTGTCAAGGAAACTGTAGCCAAGACTTGGCCGCAGTGAGGAGTAACAGAAAGAAAATGGTGAAAGGGGGGAAAAAGAGGAAGATCAAGAGTGTTACGAGATCGAAGCACAGCAGTGCAAAATTGAAATGAGAGGGAGAGGGAGAGGGAGGAGGAAGGAGATAGTATGGCTGATGCGGTTACATTGCAATTGCAAGCAGTTGGGAGGGACTCGCAGACAATTGATACGGCCCGGGGTTGGTTACTTTACTTACTCCGTATTAGATGCGACTCTCGCATCTGACTGGCCCACCGGGACCCCGTTCCATCCCACATCGGGAAAGCGCGTATTGCCTCACGTGACCCAGCGGGGGACCTCCATGGGTGCCTTCCGCATTGGGACATGCCGTGCCTTTTATTCAGAAATTCAACCTTAAAAGTGTCATCGTCTTCTTATTTATAGCAACATTGTTTCATACATGCATCAATCACTAGGCTATCATCAATTTAAGTCCTACTACATCTACAGCCTCACCTTCAAAACATAGCACCGTATCCCAGAAGGCGTCTTAACCCTCCCCTCCTAGTGTGCGAACCGGAAATCTAACCGCTGATTTCCCTCATCTCTTGTGTTTGCAACATAGTCGACTCGTTGATCCTTAGTCATCGCGTTCCACTTCCGGTCCCGTTGTCGGTTCCGTAGCATATAGTACGCTTTGGTCGCCAAGTAGATAGCCATGTTGACACACACAATAGACAAGAGTACTCGGTTTCCGACCACATAACGTGGTGCATCCCCTACAGGTCAAATTGCGAATTTATCCTTGATCAGCCTAGGGATACAGCAATGCAGGCTGATAGGTGGGAAAGACACTTACAATCCCGATATATGTTCGAAGCTATGATGGCAGATAGTTGTACAAACATGTTGTATATCGCAGCCGCAATAGCCCGAGTTCGCACGCTGTTCGAATTGCGGGATACCCATCCAGCTTGGAGAGCATGAGCTATTCGACTTCACATCAGTATTCTTCACCCATATAAACTGGGCTTCCTCAACTGCAATCTGCCTACCGTTAGGGAACCCGAGGAAGAGCGTAAGAACGCTCCATACGATCCACTTGTTGGCTTCGCTCAGGTTCACCACATTCATGTAAATGAGGAACGGCAAGCACCAAAGCTGCGCCACAACTCCCATCCAGGCAAGTGAACCGAATATCTCTCCTGCATAAGTGAGGAGAATTCTTGTTATGATTCCGATGACCTGGAAGTCAGTCAGAACTGTCATACCGTGGGCCATTCGTTGCCCTCGTTCTACTTACACTGCAAGGGAGGGATAGTAAGATGGTGTTGAAGGTGCTGAACCCATAATCCTTCAACTGCAATGTAAAATACTGCGAAACAGTAGCTACTCATGGGACTTAGTCAATGGCTCCCCTGGATTCATAAAACGGGGTGTACTGACTATAGGGTGCCGAAAACAGCATTCCGACAATGTATAACGGCCACATATCAAAGTCTTTGATACTCATCCATACAAGCTTGGCTGTTAGTGGTTGGCGATTATGCATTGAGCCCTTACTTGGGTCTTCTCGTAAGAGGCGATTGACCATGATGGTCTCCTCCCTGCTCATATTCTCATATCAGCATCCTGGTACTTCCCCGTTTGACATCTATCTTGGCTCACCTCGCTGTAAACCAGCCCTTCTTCCCACGGGCCCAGTGAGCTGTTTGTGTCGCTGAAGGTGGCAGTAGAACAATAGCAAGAAGGCCTAACGCCAGGGTGAGGAGGCCCTGTTCCGCTTGAGCTAAACGCAACATCAAAGGCAGAGATGTATACATACCTCAATCAAGAAGAGCCATCGCCAACCAGCTTGCCCACCATGACCGCCCAGGTGGAGGATCCCATACGCAAGAATTCCTGCCAGCATATCGGCCAAAGAGGATGCTGCATACCAGTATCCAAGACGTATCGATAGCTCATGGTGCTTGTAAAAGTACGAAAGATAAAGGATGACCTGCTCGAATTTAGAGGGACATAATGGGACAGAGAACAGTAAAGCCACTTACCGTGGGCGTGAAGCCTCCTGAAACCAATCCTATCAAAGCTCGGCAGACCAGGAAGGACTCTCTGTTGGATAGCCAGAATTGGCAGCTAGCAACAATCGACCACGCAATCATCTGTATAGGAATCCACCTGTCGCAGCCAATCCTCTTGCTGATGATCTGGGTGGGTATTTCACTGAACATGAAGCACAGTCTGTACAATGTGTTGCCCAAATTGTAATCTGTGTATTGTATAAGGTATGAACTATCATCCCGGCATTTCAAGCTCAATGGAAGTTACTGACCATCACGACTTAGGCGGATATCGGTCAGGAAATTATCGGCATTGGCTTGCTCTGATATTGTCAGTGCATCAGGTGGTATCTATATGTATAATCACCCACGAATATTAGACTTATCGAGCTCCAGGGCAGTTATCATAATGCAGGCCCATATAATGATACGGAGGTCCAGCTTTCTGACGATTTTCTAGATGTACCTAAGATTAGAACTTTCACCTCACAGTGAGACTCGCATACATACATTTTCTTCAGCCCAGGTCCATCTTGCTGCCGGATCGAAGCGATGAATGCCTTCCCAATCGGGACGTGGTTTGTATTCCTCAACAAGGTCAGGGTCATCATACACCGACGGTTGTGTCGCAATGGCATTAGGATCAGGGGTCTGAGATCGCCGGAACCAAATCCGTTTCTTCTTGTGGGAGCCACTGAGTACTTCATCTGTGGAAGCGGCGGTAGACTCCTGCGTCACACTTATCACTGTCTTCTTCTCGATGTCTGACGTTGGATAGCCACTTGCTTCCTCATCTGGGTGATTCTTGACCGTAAACGAGCGAGCAATGACAAGAGACATATTGTATCGCTAGAGCAAAATCGCCCACCTGATTCCTTTTGCGCCATTTTAATCGACGAAGCCGGTAAGCCCGTTTATATATTCTCGTCATTTCCTCTATATTTAGACCATCCTTGACTTGCGCAACACGCAAGGAGATAGCCAGAGCAACAACCACACCTCTATGCTCACATGGCCCGTACAATCGTTGCATCCTCAAGGTTGGGATCTAGATCACAGCATGAGCGCAACCTGCCAATTTACCAGGGTCTAGATGAACACAACCCGAGATCCAAGGACAATCAGGTCTGCAAACCCCTTGAAACAGCTCCTGGTATCTAGTCGATATCGCTGGTGCATGGACGCTATTGGTGCCAGGCGGCTATCTACCATAGATGCATGGCAGTAAGGTTTCATTGCAGTGTTCACTTAGTTCTGCACGATTCTGTCGGATCAAGCGTGGACTACAGAATCGTGAAATTCACCTTGTCTTCAAATAGCTCAAGGTCTGCCAAGACTGAGTCCGGTTCTCTATATCCTAAACGCTCCGATGTGTCACCAGCGGAGATGAGCTCTCAATTCGCTTCGAGCTATACTTTCCGTGGTAGCACAGTGAAGGGATATGTGCACTTGTAAGGAGGAGTCGGAGATAAGACTTTGAGTGAGGTTCTAGGCGCAATGGTAAAAGAATGTGGCACAATAGCTGTCAGGCGCCTACCCCAGATTAGCTTAGACGATGGCATAGGTGAAGTACCATGCAAGGGTACAGCACACATCCAATAGAGTCCATTCTTGACTGTGTATGATGCGAGGATCATCCCTGGGCAGCTGATAATTAGCGCCATCCAGGCTCCGCAATATGAGCCCGACAGACTGCAGACATCGGACAATACCTGGATGATTGCAGGCGAAAGGATCTGGTTCCAAGAGTAGGTAACAGGAGGAAGCGGGGAAAGAAGGGGAATGTTTGTGGGTGCTTACATGTGCGGCACGGTCACCTGCTTGGAGATATGCAGAACATGCAGGAGGATCTCGATCTAGACCCACCGATCTTCGAGTCCCTCCAACCTCTGCATTACTACATGGCCTGGACCGGTGAGCTTCTGCATACCCTATTCTACTTCTATCTTACAGGGGCTAGTTGCTGAAACACGTGCTAGGGATTTTCCATCGCGAAGCGAGTTGGAACTGCTGTCATGAATATTCATTCCTATTGTCGCATTCTCCCAGTTTAAATTCTTGCCAGATACCCTGGTATGCACTCAAGCCTTGGCACTAGGCTTGAACAATGCCTCTTTGGTATTGTATGTATATTTGAGCTGGAGGTGCCAATAGTCGGGAGCCGAAGCCTTTGCAACCAACCAGGCCTTGTCCAGAGCCTCAACCACTTCATCGGGTAGCGGGCCTTTCTGGATATCCTTGAGATTGCTTTCCAGTTGAGAAAGGCTACTCACTCCGACAAGAATTCCATCACGGCCATTATCGTTGATATTCAACGCAGAGTGATGACGGATCCACCGAAATGCAGTCTCGGGCAATGTCAATCCATGCTTTTCCACGACAGGCTCGATAATTCTTAGAGCGTCAAAGGTAGCATCCTTGAAATACCGACTGCGGTACAATGATCCACTATGGGCCTTGTCACTGTACCTACCTTCTTCTGGCACATCTTGGGTCTTATACTTGCCCGAGAGGAGTCCACCAGCAAGGGGGTTGTAAATTACAATGTCAATGCCGTAGCGCTTGCAAGCGTGGATTAGCTCGGTCTCTATGCTGCGTGCTATAGCGAAACGAATCAGAAACAATTTTCCGGGCCATACGAGAAGTTAGCGTGTACGCAAGGGAGACTCACTGATGGCATTGTACATGGCCTGGTAAATTGTTGGCCGGACCCAGCCTCGTTCGTTGCAGATGGTCACAATCTCCGCAACCTCGAAGGCAGTGTAGTTACTCAGACCGAGTTCTACGAATTTGCCTTCCTTGTGCAATTCATTGACAGCTTCCAAGGTTTCCGCGAAGGGAACCGACCTGTCGGGTGCATGCAGATAAAAGATGTCAACACTCTCTGTTCCCAGCTGCTTCAAAGATGTTTCGAGTGTTTCTCGCAAGACATTAGGCTTGTGAGTGCCCGGGACTTTCGGATACACCTTTGTTGCCAGAGTCAGACCACGTTCCTTCCATTTGGCTTCAGCAGTGAACGCTTCTTGTTCTCCTCCAACATAGATTCTGGCCGTGTCGACCTCATTGAAACCTTGCTGTTGAAAATAGTCCAGGCATTTGTTGAAATCCTCAAGGGAGGTAATCCGAGCACCCTCAGCTTCATTGGGGCCAAAGGTCATCAAGCCGAGGATAACCCGGGGAGTGGGGTTCTGTGCGAGGAGCGGCATAATGAAGTCGAAGAAGACGATGCTGGCAACAATTGAGCCGGGATGGCCAATTGATGTTAGGAAGGGTCAGGTGTAAGCGTACCTCGGTCAGAGGGATCCGGATCTTAGGTAGACTGTTCCAAGGGACAGCGGAGTTTGGATGGTGCCAGGAAGGTTCAGGCCTGAAGAAGAGGGGGGATAAAGACCTGGCCGGTGGAGGGGTTCAAATAGATAAGAATTCCGGCTCCCCACACTTCTGGTCGCACGCAACTCCGGCCGTCCCATGGCACCGAACCAATATCTATCTGCTGAGGCGTCGATGACGAGCTTGGATTAATATTACCCGGTTACACATGAGGTGGTTTCCCTCCACAGACCGAGTAAGCTGAGAGTTATATATCCCGGCCGTCAGCGTGGTGACATGCTGTGTGGTAAATGAGATGCCCAGACTCAGTAGTAGCTTCCCCGCAGGCCGGTGGCAGTAGCCCAACCAACGAACCCGTTATCGGCAGCTTCCTTGTCAACTCAACTCAACATTTTCTCTACTCCTGTCCAGCACACTTTATAACACTCTTTTGTTCATAAGTTTATACATCCATATCATTCACGATGACTGTGCCAACGAAAACTCAATATTCCATTCTTGTCATCAACCCCAACACTTCAACGCACATGACCAATGCTTTGATACCCATACTGGATAATCTGGGGCATGGAGGCATACAATTCGACTACTTCACAGCTCCAGCATCCGAATCAGTCACGCTCCCTGATGGAAGAGTGGTAGAAGGAGTGCCCAGTATTGACTCTGGTGAAGATTCTGTCAAGTCAGCCTTTTATTGCATGCCCTTCCTAGAGCAACTGGTGTCCGAGTATGATGGCTTCATTGTCGCCTGCTTCTCAGCTCATCCCCTCGTTGGTATGCTCAAAGAAAAAGTCAGATCGATCGAAGACGCAGAGTCATCGGGAGTTCCCTCGGAACTGAAGGTCAAGAAAAAGTACGTGACGGGTATCTTTGAAGCGGCAGTTCTTGCTGCTCTCGGCGTGATTAGTTCATTTCAAGCCACTCCGGGCCCAGATTTCGGCAAGGCCCAATCTCGAGATACGTTCGGCATAATTTCGACCGGTAAAGTCTGGGAGACTGAACTCAGCAAAGCGGTCGCTGACATGCTCGGCAACTCGGGAGATTCCACATCCACTGGTCGGTTTGCTGGGGTTGAAACAACTGGACTGACGGCCGTCGAACTACACACCACCCCTCCCCAAGAAGTGAGAAGGAGACTGGTCGAAGCGACAGAACGGCTTTTGAAGAAGGCAGCCCATCCTGTTGGTGCGATATGCATGGGCTGTGCCGGCATGGTGGGCATGGAAGACGCAATAAGAGAGGGATGTGTCAGAGCATACGGACGACAAAAAGGCAGTCAAGTCAGAATAGTCGACGGCGTTATTGCTGGAGCGGGGATGCTTGCAACGGCTTGCAAAGCCGGTTTCTAGGTGCTGTCTGCAGTCAGTACACCATCTCTCATGTTGGAGACGTTGTAAAACTGTGTGAGACTTATGTATTATGATGAGCTGCGGTCAATGCACCAACCACCAAGAACGAGCTGCAGCTGCCTGTATTATTATGAAGAGAGAGAGTCTATTATGTCACTTTAGCTAGTAGCCTTGATGCCAATAGTTTCCTTGAAACCCAGTGTTATGTGTCACTAAATCATCTATTCTCATCCCGTAGCCCAAGAAATACAATAAATCTGAATGGGACGTAAAAGTTCGCTATCTCAACTCGCAGCAAATCGGGTAGTCTCCACTGATGATTCCAATGGAAGTGAAGCCCAATCAAGAAGATCCGCTAGCCCATGTCTTCTTGTTTCTGGTTTACTTTTGGGGCGCGGAAGGTTTCAAGGCAATCGACAAGGGACTGTTTAGGCCTGAGGCCCCCACACACCTAATCGAGACTTGAACTTCCCCGCGGAACGCGCTACGCGTAGACTATAATCCACGATCACTTGCGGTGATCAAGGAACAAGATGCCCAGGTGGGTTCGACTCTCACAGCTTTCCTACAATATGTTTAGAAACATGTGATTGTATTAGCAGCATCTGATCTCCATATTTAGGGAAATCATAACGATCCAAGCCGGCCAGTGCGGTAACAATGGTATGGATCCCCACGAGAAGCAGCTTCCACTATAGCTTTCGACGAACATCGTCTGGCATATTCTGAGACATCGCTAACTTATATCTGCGTTAGTTGGTGCTCAATTCTGGCAGCAGCTCTGTCTTGAGCACGGCATAAGCCAGGATGGAAACCTGGAGGATTTCGCGACCGAGGGCGGCGATCGGAAAGACGTCTTCTTCTATCAGGTATACCTGCCACCCTCATTGTGCTTCGATTACCCAGAGAGCTAATCAAGCATGATAAATAGAGTGATGATACCCGCTATATTCCTCGAGCGATCCTGCTCGATTTAGAACCCAGGGTACGACCCCTTCCGCGAAAGACCATCTCGAAGAAACCAATGTGATCGCGCGAACGGTGAGCTGAGAATTTTCCGATTAGGTCCTCAATGCCATCCAGGCTGGTCCGTACCGAAACATCTACAATCCAGAGAACTTCTTCATCGGACAACAGGGTATTGGCGCAGGAAACAACTGGGGGGCGGGCTATTCCGCAGGCGAGGTCGTGCAAGAAGAGATCTTTGACATGATTGATCGTGAAGCGGATGGCAGTGACTCTTTGGAGGTATGATAACGGTCCTATCATGATACATATATGACGTGCAATCTTGGATTTGTGATTGACCTTGGTGCTAATGGTTACTTTGGCAGGGATTCATGTTCCTGCATTCAATTGCAGGCGGTACGGGTTCAGGGCTGGGCAGTTTCATACTGGAACGCATGAACGATCGGTTTCCCAAGAAGTTGATACAGACGTACTCTGTCTTTCCCGATACGCAGTCTGCGGACGTCGTGGTCAACCCATACAACAGTTTGCTTGCAATGAGGAGGTTGACGCAGAATGCGGACTCTGTGGTAAGGCACTTTTACTAATGAGTTAATGACGGACTTGACTAAGTCTGCATTTCAGGTGGTGTTGGATAACGGTGCTCTTTCAAGAATTGTGGCGGATAGGCTCCATGTACAAGAGCCTTCTTTCCAGCAAACGAACCAACTTGTAAGTAACCGCCCGCCTGCAAGACTACTGGCACTCATCACTCTTAGGTTTCTACCGTCATGTCTGCTTCTACGACGACCCTCCGATACCCCGGATATATGCACAATGACCTCGTGGGAATCATCGCTTCCCTCATCCCTACACCGCGCAGCCACTTCCTGATCACCTCATACACCCCATTCACCGGCGACAACATCGAGCAGGCCAAGACAGTGCGCAAGACCACTGTTTTGGATGTCATGCGTCGTCTGCTGCAGCCGAAGAACCGCATGGTCTCCATTAACCCCAGCAAGTCCAGCTGCTACATCAGTATCCTCAACATAATCCAGGGAGAAGCAGACCCGACGGATGTGCACAAATCACTCCTTCGTATTCGGGAGCGACGCCTGGCATCCTTCATCCCATGGGGACCAGCGAGCATCCAAGTCGCATTGACAAAGAAATCACCCTACATGCAGAACACCCACCGCGTTAGCGGTCTAATGCTGGCGAACCATACCTCGGTGGCGACACTGTTCAAACGAATCGTCCAACAATACGACCGTCTGCGGAAGCGAAATGCTTTCTTAGAGCAATACAAGAAGGAGAGCCCCTTCTCGGATGGCCTGGGCGAGTTCGACGAAGCCAGAGCAGTGGTCATGGATCTCGTCGGCGAGTACGAAGCCGCGGAGAAGGAAGATTACCTGGATCCAGATGCAGGAAAGGAGAAGGAGATGGGGGTGTGAGTGCGAGTGTGGTTGTGCTGGCCTAAACTAATGTCCCACTTGCGTTATTCCCCATACCTCCTCAGTTCTTTCATTCTCATTATGACTTACAAGGGTTGACCGGTGTCGAGTGGCAAGGGCGTTCTCTTCTTTTGTGTTGCAACAGAATACCTTCTTTTTGAGATTGCTATGACTTGGGTGCGTTATTAATGAACAAGAAAAAAGAAAAACAAAAATGCTGTATGGATTGCATCGCGTAAATGGACGTGCCCGTCTTCGGCCCATTGCACAATTGTGTAACAATCCCTATCGGCCAAACCGATGAAACACCCAGACAGCCAGAACAGAACAACGGTCAGATCACTGACCAACAGATCCATGGCCCATGTCCAAGGTAATCCATCCCACTTCGTACCTACCTACATTCGAAGGTGTAACCTCCGACGTAACCAAATACAATAATCCGAGGCATCCTATCCCATATACATATTAAATTACAATAATCCTAGAATAAACCGACTTCCCAGCCAGCCACTAGTATCTGATTCATTAATCGTTTACTATGTAAGTTTCTCAAACAGTTAGTTCAAATCAGTTCAAACAAAGTTTTTATGTCTCAGTCGGTGAAACCGAGGAACAAAGGAACTGAAGAGAGATAAAGAAAACAATGGCATTGGGAGACGCAGGATTTCTCAAAGAATGTGTACGCCACCATACCTGGTATCTAGTCTAGTCTAGTCCAGTCTATGCATGGCTTGATTTCGAATAATGCCTCTAACATTCTCAGCATGGTTTCACATAAAGTTGTGTCGGTGGGTGTATGTATGATTTGGCGATAGTGAGGCGGGGGAGGGGGGGAAGTCAGATCCGACTACTAAGAACAAGGCATGGCAGGTTTGTGCCCAAGGTGGAGGGTGTAAGTTAGTAGTACTTAGTAGGTATGTGTGCCTTATCGCCTCAGGTCCGAGCTGGAGACAGAGTCAGGCACCATTTGTACTTATGTTACTACTGGTTACGCGAGGAAAGGAAGTAAATAATTAGGGGTGTAGAGGGGATAGTAGTGGATAGTTTAATTAAGCAGTAAGTAATCTCCTACTCATTCTTACTCTTTTGGGGAGGGGCACCTTGTATGCAAACAAAAATCAGACAGATAATAGTACTTACAGAATAGAAATAGGACTGACCAGTAGGAGAAAATCAAATGCACAAGCGTTATTGTTTGGACGGTGATCCACTTGGGTACCTACTTACTTACTTTACCTGTGCTTAGGCAATCCTAGCTGAGTAAGTAACTAACCAGTAACTATGGGGACCGGGGTAGATAATAGTACTAGCTAGATTAGAAAACTAGTGGTAGCATGAAAATAGAATAACAGTAGTAGAGTAGTAGTACTTCTGTATGTATATGTAAGTACTACTACTAGTAGGTTGGCCCGTTCCCTTGATTCTCTCCCCGCCTATAGGACAATTGCGCTCGAGACATGGAGGAACCCATTAGGGTTCTTGGATGCGGTTGGTTGGTTGGTTCATTTTATCCCATCGGTCTGTGGTTTTGTGTCTGTCTCGACTGAGCATGCATATGGTGCTTACGTAGCTGCAGGCAGTTAAATTACTTAATAAATTGGTCGCAGAGAGAGAGAGAGAGAGAGAGAGAGAGAGAGAGAGAGAGAGAGAGAGGAGGAGGAGGGGTGTGTGAAAACTAGGCACTAACTATTATATCATTGTCATTTTGGGTTATTTTGTACTACTCACGTACGTCGACATACTGATACTGTGCTTTGCTATCTATAATGGATCTGTGCGGAGGCCACGGCTGTGCTTCCATCTGCACCATGTAGGATTTGGTAATTAGCTGCGTGAAACGAACAAAAAGGGCTTTGTTGGGAATAGTGATTATTTATGGACTCCATGGAATCTGCAAACCCAAGGGTAGGTGCATGATGATAATAACACCATCACTACGGGATACTTACTACTACCGGGGTTACTCCGTAGAATCGGTAAGGGTGCCGTTCTGGTTCCCGGGCTCTATATTCAGGACTAGATCGATAGATAAAGTATATTGACGATGGCTTGGAAAATAAAAGACTTCCGGAGGAATTCTACGATGAGATCATCAAAATGTACGAAAGGACCACTTGATTTGTGATGATGATCCAGAAATCCTGATTGTAAAAAGAGGGATCAATAAATAAAAGTCATCAGGATGGGTGCTGGCTGCAAGGTATGAGTCCTCACGTGATGAGTTGAGAGGAAAGTTTGGTGAGAAGAAAGAAGTAAGTAGGTTTTGGATGGGATTCATTTCCAGGTATGGGGAAACCGGGTTGGAACAAGATGGCATGGTTGGGAATCTTAATAATCTTAGAAAATAATCAGGAGGTGTGCACTATACTCCTGTAGTACGACCCTCGGGATGCAGCTTCACTAACGTGCACAGACATCCGTAAAGGGATTTTCTGTTTTCCCCCTCCCTCCTCCCTAGTGTCCTCTATCTCTTTCGTGGTGGTGCCTGGATGGAAGAGAGACACAGAAGGGAGGGAGGGAGGGCCCAGGCTTGCATGCATTGTTGGGCCGGATAGTTTTGGGAAAACCGGGGTGGGAAAGAAGGGGAAGGAAAGGGAAGGGTAAGGCAACGTTGAACGGGTCAGTAGACTAGTAAGCGTGGCCGTCCTTTTGGGGTTAGTTTAGTAGTAGGAGGGGGAAGAAGGGTGTTGAAAAGAGTGGAGGAGGGAACTTTTGGCGGCGATATATACGTTGGAACTTGAAAATGGCTCGTGAGGAGCAGAAGCAGCTGATGTGGACATGATTGTCCTCGCTTAGACAGGATTGATCGGCCTGATGATGATGATGATGATGATGACGAGAAGAAGAAAGGGGGTGTGGTGGTGGTGGTGGTGGTGAAGTAGTAGTGGTGCTGGTACTGGTGTTGGTTTTGTGAAATGAAAAGGGTAAAATGGCCAGTTGATGATGGATGATGCGTTGGTTTGAAGCATGGATGGACACGTAGGAAAACGGGTAAACTGGATCTGGATGTTAACTCCTCTTGTATGACCTTTGCTCTGATTTTCTCTATTATTGTTTTTTGGTTTTAATTTCTTCTTTTTTTCTCTTTGCCTTCTCCTATTTTTCTAAATCGTTAAATTAATTATTAAAGTATGGAGGCATTCATTTTTTCTTTTCTTTTCATATTCCTTTTTTTTTTTTCTTTTACCAAGTCCCCTGGTCCTGTGGAATGTTAAACTTTGCCAGTGACCAGCAAACTTGCCATCTGCTGCTATGTGACTTTAGTAACCAACTACCACTGCTACTACTGCTACTACGGACGACTAACTAATACTACCACTTACTAACTTCGGAGCCTGAATAAGAAGAAAAGAGAAGAAGAACTAACTTTTGCCGGGTACCGAACGGGAACCTCGTGCGCATCCGGCCAACGCAGCAAAACAGGACGAACCGAACTCGATAGCCGTCACCCGAAGGCGTAAATCTGAAAAAAAAAAAAATTAAAAATCAAAAATTAAAAAGGAAGGGAACCAGAAGCTGAAGAGTAAGGAAACCGAACAGACAGATGTATGGATGTATGGATGGATGGATGGATGGATGGATGGATGGCTGTGAAAGGAGAGGACAGTAAGTACAGTACTACTACTAATAGTTAGTGAGCAGCGAAACCCAAAGAATCCTGGAAAGTTCTGGGTCCACCAGGCCGATTTGCCTCCACCGGGCGTCGTCGTCGTCGTCGTTGCGCGTCGGAGGAATAGTCCCAAGCGTCCGCAGGGCCTTTTTTGGCTTGTCTTGTTCGCTGGGGCTAAGAATAAGCCCATCCGGCGCCTCTCTCTCTCTACCCTCTCTCGCCCTCTCGCTCTCTCTTCTGTAACGCGGTGCGGGTTGCTGCAATGCGCTGATCCAAGCATTGCAGCAGCGCCGTTCTTTGACTCAGCAAGTCATCCATGACTCCCTCCCCCCCCCAATTCCCTCTCCCCCCCCATCGGCCTCCATTCCGTATAAATTGACTTTGCGCTGCGCTTTTGCCGCTGCCACCTATTTATTCGTCTTTCTTCCGCCATTCTTTGTTCTCCTTCTCTCCTCCCTTTCTATCTTGTGCTTCATCCATCGAGCCTTGACTTCTTCTTTGCTCTGCTCTACTTTACTTTCAGTCGTCCTATCCCTATCCGCTATCCAACTCAAGCTAAGCTACCTTAACTCCGATCTTCCGTCTCCCCTTCCACTATACATAGACCGCCATCCTTATCTGCCTGCCTCCTTATCACGCCTCTCCTCACTCACCTCCTCTTTCTCCTCACCGGACTACTGCTCTCCACGTCACCCTCAACCTCCGACACTCTTCCTGTGCTCTTCATCAGTCCTCTCTTTCCGGACTGCATAACATTAAACTACTACTCTTGCCAGTTGAGCATCTTTCACTGTCATTACCAGTCCTTCTCTGGGAACAACAAGCACCTCATTTCCAGTCCTCCTATCGTCATTGCTGCCCCGGCGGCTACTACTAGCTACTCTTGACACCGCCTCCCTCAACTCGCTCTCTCGCCACCACTTTCATCATGGCGCCCCGCAAGCCTCGCTGCAACTTCAAGGAGTGCAAGGAAGCCGCTCAACGCATCGTCGGAGACTGCAGCTTCTGCAGTGGTCACTACTGCTCTAAGCATCGCATGCTGGAGGCTCACGCCTGCACTGGTCTCGAGGACTGCAAGAAGGAGTCCCACGCCCGCAATGCCGATAAGCTCAACAGTGAGCGGACTCACGTCATTAAGGGCGTATGAGATCCTTCTCTCCTTGGAGATCTCACAATAATTCTCCCTACTGTGATCTTCTTCTCCTTTCTCCTTTCCTCTTTTATCATTCCGCTGCGTCGCAAACTTCCTACATATTATTAGCGCGGTGTTCCTACTTCCACACTACACACTTATTACCGGCATTAGCAAGTACTGCATGGCCAGTAACGCTTTCCGCGACAGTTCGCCACCTGGGTTGGGGAGGGAGTTTTGATGTTGATACTGTTCTGTTTGGCGTTCACCACAGCTCTGGAGTTTCGACGGCTATATTCTTATATTTCTTTTGAGTATCTATTTGCTGCATATTTCCTTCATCACTTTTTTTTTTGCAGTGATCGTGTTCATCTTCCCATGGACTTCCCGCGGGCGGTTATTGGCAACGAACCGATACTAGACAATATCTCCATCTTCCAGTTTCGTGTTGGATAGAATTGATGGGCCTTTTTCACCGTTTGTGAATGGTTTTTGCTATTTCCATTGGCGTGTCACATAGCCAAGCGGTCATAGGTATATATGCATATTTGTCCACACCTTCCACCATCAATTGACCCCATAGATTCAATCACACCCACCTCCCGGAATAGCTTAGTACCATTCTTCCTCAGCGCGGTGGCCGGAGATTAGTCGTGTGCCAGCTACCCACGTAGCTGTAAGCTCAGGTAGCTAGCTATCCCGCTGTTCTGACCACTGAGCGTGCAGAACGTAGCAAGCGTCATATGATAGTAGCCCGAACAAACCTCTCCAACCAACTAGCCCCGAACTCCCATAGGTTGAAACCAACCTGACACCTAGAATCCCTGCAACAACTGAGAACAGAGAAAGACCTCGACCCCTCCCCACCCCACTCCCCCTAAAACCATAAAGCAAAAGCACCCACCCATTACTACGACTAGTACATAACGAGCCTGAAACAAAGTGATACGATAGCCATCGAGCCCGTACCACGGAGGAAAAGGGCACTTTTTCTTTTTAGCCCGGTCCAATTTTTGGCCTACCACGCACACAATTAGCCAAGAGAAATTATAACGTAACCACCTAGGAAAGGGGTCAAGTGGGAAAGGAATAGAAAAGGAAACATACATGTCGTGATGTTCACTTAGTCTGCTCAAATACTTGTTTAATTCTTCGACGCGCTCTTTGTGAGTTTTGACCCCTTCTCGTTTCAGGCGCTCTTGCAGCTGTATATGGTTGTTAGCTTATCTTGTCTGTTTGTGACATGGACATTTTCGAAGAAGCAGCATGTACATCAACCTCATACATAAGAAACATAATCAATCAAATCAAGGAAAATATAATCAAAACCAAAAGAGTAACAAAAAGAAATGTAATTAATACATACCCTCTTCCGCCTCATCTCCTCATACTTTCTCTCCGCTTCGGTCTTCCCAGCTCCCGCAGAGCCAGATGCTGATGAAGGTTCATGTTCATCAGGGCGAGGTTCCTCTTCAGCACCACTGGCAGTTGCTGATGTTGTTGTTGTAAGTTGCTGCTCCTGTTGATTCTTCTGCTGCTCACTCTCCTCTCCACTGCCTGGGACGGACGATTTCTTGCTGCTGCTGCTGCTGCTTTTCTTCTTTTTCTTCTCTATTCGACCGTTGCTGGTCTTGGAGCCTTTCAGTTTTAGTTTGCCACCTCCACCCGGGGTGGAGTATTCGCTTGGTGCCATCTCCCCCCTTCTTTCTTGGTAAAGTTTATTATTGTTATTATTGTTCTATGCTGGGGGATAGATGGTGGTGCATGGTTAGGTTGATGGGGAGGTAGTATGGATGATGATGGTGATGATGGGTGGATACTACTGGATGGCGATTTCGGTTGCTGCTTTAAGCGGGTCGGTCAGGTGACTTGTGTGGTTTGTACTATGGGGGTTGGGGTTATGGTGGTTGGGGTGGTGAGAACTACTAGCCTTGATGTATTGTCATATATAATACAGGAGAGAAGATTTTTAGAAAGGCGAAGAAGCTTTGAATTCGTTATGTTTGTTTATGGTTCAACGTGGGTGATGGCTGTTTCATGGCCATGCTGGTGGGCTCTACATATGCGATATTCTATGTCTGGCACCATGCTTGGAAAATTATTGGAAATTCTGTTAACACAGGGGGTGGTACCAGGATTTGGCATGTTCTGTTTGCTTCATTAATTTAAAGATCTGGTGTATTTCTTTAATGCCCTGCGATTCTCATGTCGAGTTCGGCATCAATAATCCATTTATCCCACACCGAAACTCCATCGTAATACATGCCCATTAATCGAATGGAATCGGGCGCAGCCCAGATCCGCCTCCTCGCTTTCGCATTTCAGCTCCTGCTGCAATTGTGCTAGGTACCTTGATTCCACAGCAATCCCCAAAGTAATCTGTGTGGTCGGCATGGTTGTGGTCGTGGCCATGCTCGTGGTCGTGCTCATCGTCTTCCATATCATCCGTTATCTCCCTCATCCCGGGAGCTGCCGGCAACAAGCTACCGAACAGAAAGTGCTGCATGATGGGAAGCTTGCCCAAAACCTCCTTGGCGAACATCTTCTTCATGCCACTCTCGATTTTGCTCCAATTCTTGGCTCCTGATATGTCATCCAACATTGGGCTGTGCCACCGTAATCCCTTTACAGTTTTCACGCTATCCACCCATCGGACCTGATCCAGATAGATGTACTTGCCACTTTCCTCCTCAAGAACTGCCATGTTGTGGATTGCCAATGGCGTGATGTAGGGATGTGCAACGAGCTGGGAGGCACCGAACAGGAACGGCAGGAAATGATAATCATCGAGACCCCACACTCCATGTGATCCAGCAGGTTCCAGGTAGTACGTGGTTTGTATGTCACGCATGAGGTTCATGTAGCTCACGTATACATGGAAGACGATCGCAGGGAAGTCCGTGGCGGAGAATAAGTGCACCTGACGTAGACACAGCAACCACATCATGAAGTTCAACTCGTGACCTGAACCGTAGTCTAGTCGGTCGCGCGACCCGAGCGAATTGATTAGATAGGTCGAAGCTTCTTCTATGAGAGCTTGATCTTGGAACCCGAGTATATCCTTGTGCCACGCCGCACTTTGTGCTGCGACATCGTCAAATAGATCGCGAAAAGCTGGGTTACCGAATCGCGAGCCGCCTTGGTCGAGTGACGGGTGTGTCTCGAGAAGGGATCGGATTTGAAATACTATAGACTGAATTTTGGTGATGATGGGGGAAGGGCTGCCGATCTCCGTGGTTGCCCGCCCCCGCACTGAATCGGAGAGACCGAAGATGAAGGCGAGGATCAAGGTATGGGTTGAGGAGGAGAGAAATAGGTCATGGTCTTGCTTCGATAATATCCGACGCACTGGGCGCGCATACTGATGGGAGGAGAGATCCGGAGGACTGGGCAGAGGCGGGGTGACTGGAGCAGGTTCGCGGGAGGAGGGCGTCTGAGACTTGGCTTTACTCGCACGAAGTTCCGAAAGTTTCTTGGAAAGGTCAATCTTCGGTTTCGGTGCCGGACTAGACACGGAAACTTGTGAGGCCATTTTGAGCGATATAATAAGGAGGTCGATGCGATCCAGTCTTCCTAGTGACCTTGCCGCACGACAACTGGCAGAAGATTGTTGCTATCGTTGGACGATAATGTGATAAGCAGCTGCGGTCATCTGACACCGCCCACGATGACATAAGATGGATTTGGGCTGTTTGGCAGAAACTGACCGCCTACCAATAGAGCAGCCATTGCCCCTTTCCCGAGAAGGTATAGCTAGATTGCCACAATATTGAGGCATACACAAGTGTATTCTGGGTCCTACTATTGTCATGAGGTGGCGACAAAACCTAATGGGGTGAACAATGGCGCTGGAAAGGCTATCCGAGTTCAGAACTGAGTTGAGCCACATCGGATTCATCGGATTCGATCCGGCCTTTGCCGTCATCCGAATCCGTCCGCCGAGCAGCCCACCAAATCTCATCGAGGAGCCTCGGACGGAGGCTTACTCCGCGCCGTGGATCATGATGGCATATGCGGTGCAACGCCCCCGAACTAACTGACATCACATTTGAACACAAATTTTTCGACTCCACGAACGAGGAAGCAAAGTGGACCGATCGATTTTCAATGTGGCTAAGTCCAGGGCTTCGGTTCGGATTTTCTGGAACATGAGAGCGATATCCGCTGTGAACCATGGATCGGCGCGGCTGAGTTGAGGCACTATTGACTTGAAGGCAAGTACGAGCAAAGCGTTCAGCCTGGGGAAGGTTTCCGGAAGACAGATCTGATCGGGTGGAGGGCTGAAAGAGGGACAGTCTCGGAGGGTAAACTGAAAACCATAAGTAGGTAGGCATTGACCCTTGCATTGGATATGACTAGTATTGGGGAAAGGGTCTCTATCCCTTATTATTGTATCGTAAGCCAGAAGAAGGACACAGCGGTAAGATAGGTTACAGTAAGCAGAATACTGCTTCGAATGTTTGTTGTTTCACTTGGGATTCAGTCGGTCGCTGCCTTAATACCAACCTGACCCAAGATCGGCCTATTCGTTCCAGAATCATTGCTTCTCAGAGGGATTTAGGACATGTTATGGAAGCCAGAGCGATAAGGGACCAGGAATGCATCTCGACTTACAGTTAGTAGTACTTAGCACTCCGTACTCCGTCGTCGCCTGCGCAGATAAGCCCAAAACATGGGACACGGTTGGTTAGACGCACAACATTTCACACCATGATTAGACTCGACTAGCCCAAGGTGCCTGGTCCCTGTTCGGTGACGGTCTATCGGGTCTGAAGGGAAACTCTGTGCCAGTCAGACAGCCATGCTTGGTTTCCGGCTAGGCCGCATGTACGTCGACGATTCGGGCATATCAATCTTTGCCCTTCAGCCAATAGATAAATGTCTCTGGCTGCACAACATTGATGAGAGATAGTAGATACAAGGTACTAAGTAACCTTGGGCAACGCCACAGACAGCTTGCATGATGTCTTGATGAAAGAACTTCTTGTCCATCGTACCGATGAGTCTCGATTGATGAGAAAGTAAGTATAAGCCTCCCATGACTCAGTTGTCGTCAGATCCTCATTCTATTGGTTCTCCGACCAGTTCAGGATCACCGGTCTCTTCCCAGGAGAAGGAATAAATCAGACTGCTGGGAAGGCTACTAGCTATCGAATTATCTAGACCGCGACATGGCGAAGCTGAAACATCCATATCATCGTAGTCGGCGCGGGAAGATGATGGGAGCTGAATTGCGTCTAGGGTATAAGCAATTGGACGGGTCACTCGGCGCTTCTACAATACCTCTTCCGTGGTGACTTTATCCGGGATACTCAGCGGCGTATCCCGTAGTATGCAATGGGCCGTTCCTGAAATAGAAGGCCACAACCAAGATCGGCCGACGTGGCTGAACTGCATTGAAACTAGAACTGGAACACATGGGCGATACTATTTAGTCCTCACTAACAGTTTCTTGGCAGCCAATGATAGGCGTGACATGTGCCGCCAGACTCAGGTGGCTAGTAGAGATCCTGACAAAAGTATTGGTCTATCACTTATCAGGGGAGGGGAGAGAGGGGAGTACTAAGAGGGGAGGAAAGTGATGTGCCTCACTCTGAGAGGGAAGAATTGGCGCCCGTCTTCCATCTAGTAGTTACGAACTTACGTAGGTGCTCCATGCCTCGTATCGTATCCAAAACCATTTACAGTAAGCCACCATCATCCCTTATTCTGTCAGTGTATTAAGTGTGTGGATGATGTTGGTCAGGATACTTAACAGGTTCGCAACAACCGAGGATGATGATGCGATCATGGGATGAAGTCGCAGATGATGGAGAGTGATCACCAGGGGGACGGGAGCACCAACAACACCAAGTTTGGGGGAAAGGAGATCTATTCTTGGTTGTCTCTGATTTCCATGCGGGATGTTTCAACTTGCATGGCTTTCCCCCTCCTGGATGTCGAGACGTGTCAACCATTGCAGGGATCGCTGGCTGGCTGGCGAAGTTGATTACTTTAGTAAGTAGTTTGTTTGGTATCGATGTACTGTAAGAGAAGGTTGCGAGCGAGTGGGTAGTAGTAAGGAAGTCAGTACTAAGAGTAAGAGTAGTAAGAGTACGAGGTGAAAGTAACTAAGCCTGTAACGGGTTTAGTACTAGGTACGGCTAGTAGACACAAACTCCGTATTTAGTCTTGCTTTTTCGGCGCGACGGGGCAAGGAGTCAACTGGCGCTAATTAAACTAGCTTGAATGCAGTTAGCCCAAAGCGTCTAGTGGGTGGCGGTCGGTCTTTCCCCACCGAGACAAGCGAGATTTCGATGCCCCTGTTCGTGTTGCGGATTGGCCGCCCGTTCAGGTACCGCCAATTTAGTCTACTGGTGCCTGGGGGGTTTTCTCCGGAACTTGACCCAATAATGTTGGTCCCCCATCACATATTGGAGTCATGCTGGTGACAAGTTAATATAGCCCAGAGACACTACCAAGCCATTCACGGGCCATCAATTCAGCATGGAGATGGATCGCTAATATCAGCTTGATTATTATGCTCCATAATGGCCAAATTGCCGCCATGCAAGAACCCTGATTGCAACGGACGGCATGAACAGGTGGCAGTGGGAAAGTGGAGACCTCTGGCTCTCTGGCACTGGCTCTCGCTCTTATTTCTCCTCCTCCATGTCTGGCTTATGTCTCAAGCTCAACCAGGGATGCGCACCGTATTCGCACTTGGTAGCAATCAGACACTATGACGTCTTCTATATGAAGAACTGCAAGACGAACATTTGGGTTGTAGATGGAAAAGTGAGAGAACTACTTACTGCATTAGATCTACCATCCGCATTGTTCTCCTAGAGTAAAGCCTATCGGTTTTTGCTAGACTGTCCGGATTCTGTACCGTGCCGAGAAACAAAAAAAAAAAAAAGATATTAAAAATAAAAAAAATAAGGAAGCCTGCAGATTCGGAGTATTGCGACTTCATCGACAGGGTACTACGTACGTAGGCGCAGTAGTAGCAAGTTAGTAGGCACGCATTCATCCGAGAACTCCGCAGGCCTGACTAACTGAAAGTATGCAATTTCCCCATGAAGACGCTGGCCAGACTAGTCTAGTCTAGTATTGATGGATTTTAATGCTACGATGGAGCCCTTCACTATCACCTTTAATTAGTAGTGTGGCCTCGAAAGCAGGCTAGTGCGAGACAAGTGAGAAAGCGAAAGAGGGAGAGAGAGGGCGAGCGAGTGAGAGGTCTGCCTAGTAATTACTGACTGACTGGCCTTTCTCCGTACTTTACCGGTGCGCATCGTTCGGTGGTCACGCCTCCGCATGCTGACTGGAGCGCTGGGCGATCGGATGGCCCTGGTAATACGCGGTACGGATCATTTGGTACTAAACCAGGTTGAACGGTACGGGCGCGGCCCCTCCGGCCACCCAGCCAATCATCCCCTGCCGCCCTCCATACGTCGCCGTCTCCTCTCCTCCTCCTCCACCACCAAGCCTTTTGCTGCACCTCAGCCTTTCCTCTCCTTCCTTCAACTTCATTTTCCTTTTTCCAGGTTGATCCTCTCTCTCTCTCTTTCCTCTCCCTCCCCTCCTCCATCTCTCCTCCCTCTTCCTCCTTCTCCTCTTCTTCTTTCCTCCCCCTCTCTCTTCACTATACCTTCTTATTCACATTAACCTTTCACTCTCTAAACTTCACTTCGCCCTCCTCTCCCGACTCTTCCGCCCATCCTCTCCTCCTTGGCCCGTTCCCGTGGCCGTCCGCTCCTTACAACACCAGTCTCCTTCGTCAACAACAAGTACGACACACCTTCAACTCCCTCGATTTCGATACATTCATTCGATTCGCCGTGTTTCTAAAGCGTTGCTCGACCACTGAATCAGTTACAAAAGCGATTGTGGAGGCTTGTTGTGTCTTTAGGTTTCAAACCGTTTTTGCGACCTTACGCTCCGACTTGTATTCTTTCGGCTCGTATTCATCGGATCCTAGGGTCTCGTCTCTTCCTTGGTGCGACACTTGAGAGTTTGGATTCAAGGGTTCAATGGTACCATTGCAGAATTGAAGGCCTCCAGACAGCACCGGGCTTTCCAATCATTGTAGGGAAGTCACCAAGGTCTGGAGGTCCCCGTGCGTCGTCAAGGTCACATCAACTGTGTCCATTACTTGCCACGGCGTGATTCAAGTCATCTTATTGTATCAAGGTTTAATCGGTATTATCCAGACCTCTTGATCAACCCGGCGTATCGTTATGGCTTCGATATCCCTACCTCCACAGCCTCAAGCTAGTCCGGCATTCTCTCCATATATTCCCCCGGCTGATCTGTCTCCTGAGGGTCACAGCCGCCGCAACCTGAGAATGTCTGCTCCGCTCCCAAATCCCCACTTTGTCTTTCCAGCCCGGGATCCTAGCGATGAGACACCCCAGTCTTCGGAGACCGGTGCGAGGGCTGCTCTGCCGCTCCCAGCGTTTTCGTTCAACCCGGGCGCTCAACATTCATCACAACCATCGATGCCCTCTCTCTCCCCAAATAGACCAGGTGGACACCGCAGACGCTGCAGTGAGTTCGTTGGTGGTGAACATCCGATCATTCCGCCTGCGTCCGTCGAGGCCACTCAAAGCAAGGATGACAATTTAGCGCCAGCACCCGCCAAACTTCCCGCTCCAGGGCCCGGCTTTGGTGCGGGTAGTCAAGGGAAACGCCGTCATGCCCACCGCCGCTCGGCTGCTATATCCAGTGTGGATCTCACGGCTATCTCGAATGCGCTAGACTTGAAACCATCCATTGGAAGTGCTCCATGCTTTCCGGCAGATACAACGCGCGAAGGCCATGCTTCCAATGACCCTCCCAGACCAGTCTCTCAGTCCGCAGCTATTCTGACCCGGCGATCTCCGCCAGTATCGCCTACCATCGTGATTGAGGAAGACCACTCAGAGGTTGTTGAACCTGGTACTCCTAGCTATGTGCCCTCGCCCGGACGTCACTCGGCTGAGATTCTGTCGAAAGAAATTGGGCCGGCGGCAACATCAGGAATTGGCGCCTCCGCTAGAAATAGCGGCTATACTTGCTTTTCTCCTGCAGTCGACAACATACAACCCAAGGCTGAAAAGTCAAGGCCAAGACCTCGAACTGCGGATGCATCCTTCATGCTAGATCCGAGCAAGACCGCCAAAGCGGACGATGCATCGCCCATGAAACGGTCATTGTCTGCGGCAGGCCACTCCCGTAACCGCAAGAGCTTGTCTTCAGGAATCCTCGAGCACCTTGCAGGCTCATCGCGACGTTCCTCTTCCTCTTCCAGTGGCTCAGAAAACAGCTCGAATACCTCGGTTAGCGAGACAAATGACTCTTCGGGATCTCCTTCAGGCAAAAAGAAATCGAAGTCCAAGAAGAGGCAGAAAAAAGTGCGGTCTTGGGCGGGCGCTCTTTTAACAAGGGGTAAGAATAAGCGCCATACCAAGAAGGACATGTCGGTATCAAACTCCACTGCCTCTCCCCCCGCGTTAACCCGGACAAATTCGGATCTCGGTTCTGGCTTGGACGTTGATTTCGATGATGACAACATCGTCGTCTTGAGAACACCTACCAACCCGGCTACACCGGAGTCTAGTCATCTGCCTCCAGAGGAGGAGCTACAACCTAGCCTGGATAGCTCCTGGAAGCCAAGGAGCTTTTACGAACAGAATACTCAGAATGATGCCTTTAGCCCAGTGATAGATCTAGATGCAGCTCTGGGTCCTTTCAATACCCCTGACATGCGGTCTAGTCGTGTTGCAGAGAGTGGTTTTTCAGCGGCAACGAAGCGGATGTACAGTGGTGGCCGACGAGGCGAATTCATAGGTCCGGAAATGCGCTATCATCGACGTGCAGAGAGCGCTCCGGAAATGCCCCCGTTTGATCGCAGCTTTCTCGGTGGCAATCGCTTTGTCACCACCTCAACCTTAGAGAACCCCGATGTTCTGTACGAAGAAGAGGAGGATGCTTTTCTTGCTGCCACCGGCGATTCTCAGCAGGAATCTGTTGAACAACCAGGGCCGCAGGTAGCCGCATCCGACATCGTTGAAGCAGATAGGCAATCAGAGCAGAGCAAAGACAGCTCTGATACTCTGACACACCAACCGCTTGCTCAAGAACTCAACAAGGGCGATATATCTCACGCTGGTCTTGGTATACGGAAGGACGAACCAAACGATGCCACGGACATTGCTGCTACACGCCCGGATCAGGAGGAACAGAAGTCCGCCGCAGAGCAGGCCTCGCTCGCTCAATTCCACAATGCGGCTAATCCTTTCTCTGCTCCGCTACAAAGCTCGACAGAGACGGACAGACAGGAGTGGCACCATAAGCCCGTTCCACCGAGTCCCGACATCTCGCCTCGATTCATGCCTGCTGACCGCGCTACTACCCCATTGGAGCTGACCCCTAATATCCCTCCGTTGTCTCTCCAAGGCAACAATTCCCTTCCAAACTCTTCTTTCCCATCTCCCGACTTCACGCTGTCTTCCGTCGACGTTCCTCGCTCAGTGACGACATCGTCCACGACCGATCGTAATTTTTCGAACCCCTCATACAATCCGTCCGTGGATCTTCCTCAGGGTTCAGTTGAGGATGTGCCCTCACTGACCAGCAGTGCGTCAACCACAACGAACACGTTGAACCGAATTTCCGGCACGTTCTTCACTCGTCCTCGCTTGTCCACCGATCGTTCGGCGTCTTTTTCTGCCGCTGTGCGCCGTCGTACCAGCCAAGCTCACAGCTCTAAGAGATCTAGTCTCGCCAGTCTCTCCAAGCTGGTTGTTGGACCCCACGCAGAACGCAGCAAGCTTAGCTACGAAGAGAAGCCACCGGAAGATGAGCCTGAGAGATCCAAGAAGAAGGGCCTTCGCATTAGCAGGCTCATGCACTTCTGGAGGACTAAAGACAAGGACAAGTCCTGTCTTGAACATGGTGTTCGGGATCAGCGGCCCTCTTGAGCCATCACTGCTGTGACCATTGTCTGCCCCTTGTACATATCTAACCTTATGATTCTCTTCGACGTGGTCTTTGCAAGATCTCTTTTTTCCACCTTTATCTCTTCTTCTTCTTTCCCCTTTTTACTTCTTTTTCTTTTCATTTTTATTATTACTCGGACCGGTTCGCCTTTCTGCGTGTTGGGTGGTAACTGACGAATTTCTTTTTCATCGACATGTGGTTAAGCGTAAGAGTATGAAAGCTCTATCTTGTTTTTTTTTTTTTTTTTTTTTTTTTTT
>NW_020291821.1:0-198723 GCF_003184835.1 Aspergillus costaricaensis CBS 115574
TAAATTTATATATATATATTTAATTAAATTATATTAATAATATATAGATTTACTAATATTTACTAGAAATAATTAGATATAATTAATATATTTATAGAATTAATAAATTCCAATACTTATACAGTAATATATAACCAGAATTCCCCAGGTCGTAATTTCAATCATTTATTTAATTCTAATTAGAATTTCTAGTAAAAATCAGTAAAAATACTGTAAATACAAGACCTCGCCAGGTTTACCACCTGGTGAGACAGTGTATTTTTACAGCTTAGTTTTTCCGATAGTCAGTATTAGTAATAACTAGGTCCCATACTGGTAAGAACCAAAAATACGTACGACCTGGCGACCTGGGGACCTACACACCCATTTTCTCCCTTTTCTGATTCATTAATATACTGGGTTATGTTCATGTATTTTATTCTTTTCTTCATACATGTATTTTCCCAATAATTTCACTTTGTTCTGTTTCTCGATATATCTCTTTCTTGATGGTTTTATAACTGGCGTTAGTATCTGCCTGTCGATGGTGAGAAAAGTAGAATATGCTAAACTGTGTTGGGTACATGTTGGTATAAGATGATCGAATGCGATACTCTACATAATTAATAATAGTTGTCGTTAGCTGCGAACTACTCGAGAAGAGTGTCTTCATAAAGCAGAAACTGCACGAAAAGAAAGAAATGATACCGGCATTACATATATTCCCCGCTGTGTAGATGATTTATATGGTCAGTAACTATCCATGATGATTCTGTAGACCAAGGATACTCCTCAGAGAATCAATTCTTCATAAGTAGTTTATAACTTACTCATTATACTACGGTTTCTCTAGTATAGGGGTATATTTTGAAATTGATTCATTCTTCACTAATATATATAATACTATTATATGTAACACTAATATACATAATATGTATAATATACATAATATATATAATATCTATAAGATTATATAGTAAAGGCTGTTCTCTAATGCGGCCTTTGTGGTAGAGTATACTTAGTATCTTAGATCTGTTCTGGTAGTAGATATCTCAGAGTAGAATTGTATATCCATAATGGGACCCAGAATCTTGTCTTGTGATGTTCTACCACTACGCCACCTACAAGTATTGAAAGTCTGTATAGCCAGCCAAGTATACTATCGGAGACTTGAACGGACTATGATAGAACTAACCAATCAATCGATGGCCAGCCAGTCGATGCATTCTGCACTAGTAAGGGGGTTTACGGAAACATGGAGGACCATTGTCAAGAAGGGCAGTGTGCTTTGACTTGGCGGAGGACACGAGAAAATTTCCGTCCTACAATTTAATCAGAGTGGCCAATAATCTCATCATGATTTTTCATAACCTCATCCAACATACTCGTAAGTCATATCACATCTACACATAAACCATGCCCAAGATAGACAAGATCATCAGACCTGTGACCCATTAAACGTCATCATTCGTTGTCTTTCTTCCCCCACCACCCTCTTCCTCGGATAATAATGCCAACACGCCCAGACAAACATCGTGATCAAAGTCAATGGGATAGTAATGGCCCAGTAGATCCAGAATGAACTGGTCATGACTTCCTTGCCATTTTCGTAATCAAAGAAGTTCGTCCCGAATAGGCCCTACACTTCTTAGCATCGAGGTATTCCATGGAGCTTCAAGGTTGGAACATACCGATACAAATGTTCCCGGTAGATATACCATACTGACAATGGCAACCGTTCTCATCATTGCGCTGTCAGACTTGGCGTCGTGGCCGAATCGTTGGGAGACGAGGTTGAATCCCTAATACATTAGATTTTATCCGAACAAAGGGATATGTTGATACTTACCAAGTTAATCTCGTTGTGTAACCGCTCCGAGAGCGATCGGCTTCGGATCTTCAGTGAGTGAAAATCCTTGGCCCGTCGGAGCAGGTTCCGTTTATTTTGGAGCCATTCGCCCTTGTTGATATCTGGGTACAGCTCGTAGGAGCGCGCCTGCTCTTCCACCAGGCATTGCATGGTATGTTCTGCGACCTCGAGGGTCTCGTTTGAGTGAAAGACATGTCGTGCGATATCGTGCAAATGAGGGAAGAAGTCAGGGGTCAGGCTCTTTACATCAACTCTCGACTGTATTTAATTTAGTAAACTGCATAGTGATCTTGATCGGAATAATCTTACCTTCTCAGTGGCCCGGACTAGATCTCGAAGCGCCCAGAAAGAATGATCATAGACACCGACCATGGTGTTGGCAATTACAGCGTGCCAAACATACGGGTTACTGTTTGCCTGAGTCGTGGGTAGGATGGCAACCAGCTTACTGGGCGGGTCAGGATGGTCGACAATAAATACGACCTGGATCTGGGTTTCTGGATACCAGGTCACAAAGACGGTAGTTTGGACCCATTCGTATGTATGAGGATCGCGGACATGCTTTATCTTATAACAAGCCCAGGAGACTAATGAACTCATCAACGACACATTCATCCGACCCTGGGGTGGAAACAAACCGTGCTTGATAGGCTTGTCATTCTCGTCGAGAACATCGTCACAAAACAAGGACCCGTTGATGTCCTTACTAATAAGAGGCTGAAATTCATCCGTAAAGAGGCGCAGATACTTCGTCTCATTCAGAGTTTGGCGTTTTGAGAATCTACACGCATTAACGAAAACAAAATTCATTCCGAGAGGACTGGTATATCCTACATAAGGAAGGATTTTGTCGGGTGCTGCTATCGTCAATGCCAGCCATCTAAGGGCACCGCAGAATGCATACCTCAAGATCCAAATCTAGTAAGGATGCCCCAGTTTCCATCCATGGTCCGGTTCCTGAGCTTATCAGCGCTATGGCCACGGCTAAGCAGATACGAACCCACCTCGCTCATAGATGGTAATGCCCTCGGGCATTGTACTCGTGGAGCTCGTGGGAAGCTTCTCCATTTACCGTGTCAGACGGGCCGGAAAGATGGCCCAGATACTAGCATAATCGGCGAATGTCAGACTAACAGGTTGCTTGCTTGCAGCTGACGGTCGACGGAGGATTTATAGCTGGCGATCGACGAGGCTGGATTTAGTGGCGCTGGCTAGCCGCCGCGGGTGGGCACGTAGTCACATCTGTCAAACCATGATGCCCAACCGCTGTGGTGAGGCTTGTGGGAGAGATGTTTGAGTCGCACGGCTGTCTGGTTGATGTCACAGACATTTGATAGGATGTGAGTTGCAGTGCGGACTGACTGCACAGCCCATCTATCTACAGGGGGGAGGAGAGGGAAAGCATCAACATGAGTGGTTGTGTTTGTCTGCCCGGCGGCCTAAGCGGCAGCCCGCAGGCCACGTGATCAGACTGAATTGTGTAGCAAGGGGAGTCTGGATGGCATTGCACGCTTAGTACTGGTGAAGTGTCGGGCGCATCGGTCACCTCGCCTATTCTACACATCGTGGGAGGCTGCATCAACTTGCAGGTTCTATGGGTATTATATTCTATTACGGATATGAACCAATTCCGTCGGCCCGGATCGTGCCTCAAGACGAGTAACATGAGGCTGGCAGGCCGCATGTCACACATCTCAGCCACGCTGGGGTCATCACAATAAGCGTAATGTCACTAAGTACCAGTCCACCCCTCCAGACATCCCTGAGGGTCTATATAGCGCCGTAAGTCAAGAGACAGTGCCAGTTCTGGGTGCCTAACTTGTCCTATGGCATCAACCCTGGTCCTACGCCTCCTCACTGTCATCAAGGAGGTCAACGCTGTCGCGCACGCCAAGCGGCGGCGGTGCAACCGTAATGGTAAACAGCGAGTCGGTTTCCGTGGGCAGTGCCAGCCTCTTCGCCTGGGCGGTCGTGCGGAGCGTGCCCAGGATGGTCCGGCTCGACTCCCATCGTCGCGAAAATGCCTTGGCCGCGATACTGAGGGTGATAAATGCCTCCCGGTTGTTGGGCTCCTCCAAGTCATCCAGCAACGTGAACAAAGCCTCGGTGATACACTGGATGTTGCTGACGGGCATGCGGTCGAGACCCCAGCAAGAACGGTGGATCCGCATCAGGTGGGCGATATTACGCGCCGACGAGAAGCACATCTCACGGGCGCGCACAGGCGAAATAGTCGGAACGGGCAGTGTAGAATATTCTTTCAACGGCTCGTAAATTCTCATGATGATCGCATGGTGATACATACTGGTCCGGTTAGCGGGGGGGTTCTGGCGGATTGGCAATCTAGACGTACTGTAAACAGAGGATATGCGGAGCCTCGAGTTTAGTCTTCAGACACGTGGGCCACCGATCGGAGCAGAGACGAAGACGCTCATAAAGGTCTGCCACTTTGCTTTCCGTCTCCGCCCGTGGGCGCGATGGCGCCTCGCGGTGGAAGAAGGTCGCTACATCGTAGGCAATCAAATTCAAGCCGCACAGCGCGCTGAACAGACAGACAGAATGCCCTTCAGTTCCTTCTGCGTGATCCGGATACGGTCGCCATTCGTCCGAGTCGCCTTCATGGCTGACGAGGGGCAGACTGTGGCGCTGCGGTGGCTTGATCAAAGGGCGGCTCTTGTCGGCCAAGGCGTGACTCCTAGTCCCGGGTTAGTTGCACGATCCCCCTGGAGGGTTGCGCGAAAGCTTACGTGGCCACGTTAAACAGTCCCCATACGGTCCCATTGATAACTCGAACCATGCGGAGCGTATCTTCATCGGCATCGGACGCCAGAACGGAATTCTTCTGCGAAAGTTCCTGGATAGCATAGGCAAGTTGGCCGCGGTGAATCCACCCTTGGCGATCCCGCCCGGTCATCGAAGCACTAGGCAGTCAGTATCATAAGCATCATGGAGTGACATGGAACATACCATGCCCACAATACACCTAGTCCCTGGACGGTTGGAAGCGTAATCCGCCCCTCTTCCTTGTCCAGTAAACGCTTGGCCTCCTCGTAGAAGCGGGCTCCTTTCGAAGCCGCATCTCCCGGTCTCTGATATGCCTCGGGATAATCAGAGTATGCCTGGGACTGTTAGATGAGCCCGGCTAGGATATATAGAAATCACATACGCAAGCTTCCGCTAGGATAATGTTGACCAAGAACGGTGAGCAAAATCGAGCCGACAGCGATCCTGCCTGCATGTCCCGCACAAACAATTCCTTATCGATCCAGTTTCGAAACGGATGCGACCATGTGAGCCATAGCGAGATGAGATGGGAAACGAAATCATTATCGGAGACGACGGTCGTCCAAGGTCGAGCGGGGACCTGAAAGCGAGGAATGTCGGATAACCGTTTGGCGTCGAGAATCCGCCGCATGGACCGCGACTCAGACGGCTGGAGTTGCTTCACCTCCTGGCATACTTCGACTAATTCCGGAGTTTGGGCGAGGTCCAAGCGAGGCAGCTGGTGGTTGATGTAGTAACGGATCTCGTCCAACGAGGCATCACTGCGGATGAGGTTGATCAAGGGAACAGCGCGACGGTTGCCACTCTCGCGGAGAACGCTGACGAGCCGGACAAGAAGATCCTCCTGGTCGGCGAGCTGATCGATTTTGCGTTTGAGGGCGCCCCGACGACGCTTATCGGCACTCCGGTCGAGGGTACATTCGACTTTGCTCTTGACGCAGTTGGCACAGGGCACGGAACCTGTGCACTGGGGGAAATCAGTATTGGATGTGGCAATGGAAGCAACTCATGGGGGCCATGTGCAAAGATTACCTTGAGCTTTCGAGTCTTGCAGGCCGCACAGGCGGTGCCTACATTTTTCCTGCGTTGTTGGGCATCGAGAGCGGCGTTGGCACCCGGCGGGGCGGGAGCCAAAGGGCGCGACTTAGTATCGGCCATGGTGCTCACCCATGGTGGAGGGATGGGGCGAGTTTTGGGGGGGAGGACGAACAAGGGGTGATAAAAGAGAGGGGAATGGTCGAAGGGGGGGAGAGTGGAAGAGGAGGGGGGAGAGAGAGGAGAGAAGAGAAGAGGAGAGGGGGAAAAGGACAGACGAAGGGGCGAAGGGAAGCTAGGAGATGATGAAGCATGGGAACCATGATTGAACTGGGAAGGAGGAACAAGTAAGTAGGTACTTGCTTGCTAGTTAGTAACCACCACTACTGTACTTAGTAGATACCATACCAAACTGGGTCATTGGGGATTTGCTGCCAGGGCTGGAACTTTCTTTGGAGAGAGAAAAAAAAAGGAAGGCAGGGAAGAAAAGATAAACTGTGAGTGGTTGGAAGTCACTTCCAGCTCCAGTGGTGGTGGAAGTATCAAGGCTAATTGGTTGCCGGGTATGCACCGATCTTTCCCCGCCCGGAATTACCGTATCAAGACACTGATTGGCCTGGTTCACCAGGTACCTTCCATGGCTTGACTGGTATTCCAGTGGTATTTCCACCAGTACACAGTGACACACACTCACTTCTCTCCTCTACCACCACTGCTATCTACTTACTAGCACTGAGCTAGTCCCTCTGATCCACTCTTCCCCCCCCCCAATCATCTACCATCTGCCATCTGCCATCTCTCTTCTTCTTCTTTCCCCCTCCACTCATCTCCCCTACATTCTTCTTCCAAGCGTCGCCATTCCCGCTCACCATCCGCACGGTGGCTTGAGTGTCTCCCGGAGGCGAGAACCATTCCAACTCCATTCTAGCTTAGACTGCTCCCTCCCGCAGCATCGCCTTCCCGCCAACCCTGTGCGACCGGAATTCAATTCCTTCGGGTAAGCCGTCCAATACCCTGGTCTATTATAGCATCCTCTTACTAACTCATTTTGTTCGACATGGTTCCCAGTAGACCGTCAGTCAGTCAGTCAGTCAGTCAGTCAGTCCAAGTCCCAACTTCCAATTGCCAGTTCCCAACCCCAACCCCCTCCCGGCCACGTTGTCCCATCGGCCAGCGACAAACAACAATCCACCTCCCCCCGGGCGCTTAGTATCATTGGTGTCCTTACAATCCTCTCCTCAACCCTCCCCGAACGTCATCCGGTCACGCGCGGCAATTGATTCCGGTATATATTACAGCTAGCTTGCGATGAGATCGAATCACGATTAATTACACTTTACATATCCTTGCCCCCCGCCGCCACGTCTTGCTTTTCCGGTCGATCCTGTGACTCAACCGATCCCCCATCCATCACGCTGCGATCCCGTTCGTCCTCCCGCCAAAAGTCCTTCTTTCCCCGAACGGCGCGGCGCAGCCACGGCGGGAAGAACCCCCCAGGTATCCTCCACGACCAGGGCTCCTTTTCATCCTTATTGGGGGGCACGATGCGTCCCCGAGTCACTTTCTCGATCGCCCAGATGATACCGTTCAGTGTGATGTAGCTCAAGATACCCGCGATTAACCCATACGCGATACTGTACGTGAACGGCATGATGGCAATGGTCAGGAAGGCAGGCACCGCGTCCCCAAGGTAGCGCCAGTTGATTTCGGCCGCCGCCTTGACCATCAACGCCCCCACGATCACCAGGGTGCAGCCAGTGGCCCAGGGGGGAATGGAGGCGAAGATCGGGGCGAAGAATACCGCAATGAAGAAGCAGATGCCCGTCATGCAGGAGGTGAGGCCGGTCTTACCGCCTTCGGAGATTCCGGCGCCGCTTTCGACAAATGCTGTGACAGGAGACGTGCCAAAGAGGGATCCGATCGAGACGGAAATGGCGTCCACCATCTGACTAGTCAGTCAAGTTCGGGCAATACACAGGGAAGTCACTTACGTAGGCCAGAGCACTGCCTTCGAAATCCTGCGTGCGAGGATCGACCGTCCCGGCAAATCGCGCCATGGAATACAGCGTACCAGTGGTGTCGAGGATATCCACATACTGCATGGGTTAGCTGCCGTGTTAAGCGAGTGACATCATGCAACCAACCAGGAAGGTAATGAAGGCCAGCCCAAACTGCGACCCGTGTCCTGTGATATCCCAGTCCTGTGCAACCAAGGTGTGCTTGATCGGGTGAAAGGTGACGACTTGTTTGAAGAAGTCAAACATGCTATTACCCAGTTCGGTGTGCGGGAAGTACGTCACCGGGGTCGGTCGCGGCCACGAAATGATGGACACCAGCAAGATTCCGATAATAACGGCGCCTTTCACCCGATACAGCATCAGCAGAGCTGTCAGGACTCCACCGCAGAATATCCCGATCCACATGGTCGGATTGCGCATCTTTGCATCCGACGGACAGAGGCCGGTCGTCGCATCGCGAAGACTATCCACGCAGCCGGCCAGTTCAATAGGCGAGTCCGTGGCGCCTGTTACCAACCCGATTCCCGCACTGTAGGTAAGCCCAATCAACGTAAGATACAGCCCAATGCCCGTGCCGGTTGCCAGCTTGATCGACGCGGGCAGCGCGCGGGCCAACCACTGGCGGATTCCCAGTAGCGTCAAGGCCAGAAAGACCCATCCTTCGACAAAGACGGCAGTCAGAGCCACTCTGTAGGGAATCATGCCAAAGCCGTGGTGTCCGACCACGGTGTAGGCGAAGTATGCATTGAGCCCCATGCCTGGTGCCAGCGCCACGGGCAAGTTCGAGAAGACACCCATAAAGAAGGTGGAGAGGGCAGCAATGGCGGCGGTCGCCGTGACAATATCGCGCTTGACCTCCTGCACGCACAGCAAATATTCGGTGTTGGTGTCGCATTGGTCGGCATAGCTTTCGGGTGGGCAGACGCAGGTTCCGCCCGTGTCGGAGGTAATGGTGGCATTCACGCTAATGATGTAGGCCATGGCGAAGAACGTCGCTAAGCCGGCGCGCATCTCGGTAAAGAAAAAGCTGCCTTTCCGTTCATTAGGCTGCGCAGGATTAGTTCACCGTGTCGTGTGCGCAGCAAGCAAACCTACATGACCCGAGTTTTCCAGACGAAACCACCACCCGACAGGGCTACGAGCCACTGCCAGGTTGACGCGGTGTACCCAGTCAAGATAGCGCATGGTGCTACTACTCTTTGTAGTATGCAAAGTGGGTTGACAGCAGGGAAGAAAAAGGGTCCCCGCGGGCACCCCGGGTTTTATCTGTCAGGGACTTCAGTATGACTGGCAGATAAACCGCAACGAAAAAAATTTACATTAGCGAGCGATAAGCAGCAGGCGTCCGTCATAAATTGACTCAAGCAGTTTCCAATCCTTCGCCAGGATTTCTGAACGCGGACAGCTTGGCAGCTTGGCAGAGCCAGTACCGAGAGTCATTCCGTGGATGGTGCCCTTGGCAGCACCAGCACGAGGCAATCACCATCGAGCACCCAGAGGCCCCAGCGGATTCCCACGACTCACAGCGTCCAGTCGCCAAATGCTTATCAGTCAGAACCAGATGCCTCCCTTGGCACCCTTGGCTTTATTTGTCATCACCACTGACTTATCTACAGCTATCTAAGATTGATATGATGGTGAGTGTCTATCTAACGGACAGTGTTCAGACCCTGACTAGGCCGACTTCTCCTGGAACACCGCTGCGGCCGGGGCAAACTTGCTCCTCCGTCGTAGGGCGGGTCCAAACATGATGAACCCCACGGGGATAGGGATCATAATCGCCGCGAGACACCCTAGCAATGTGCCTGCCCACTGCACCCCCAGGTTGACAAACATCTGTCGCGCAAAGAGAGGGAAGCATGCCCCAACTGCAGACCGCAGGATGGTGTTGGCAGCAAAAACAGACGCGGCGCTGTTCGGTCAGAAGCTTCCAACAAATTGCATCCTGGAAGGCACTCACAATTGCAGATACGAATCAATCAGATAGTTGAAACACTGCAGAAAGATGCAGTAGATGCCGAACCCGGTGAACAGCCCGGACGCCGTCGGGGCCATCCAATGGATCGATCGCGTCCATCCGGTCCAGCCATACCTAATCGCATCAGCCAGGTATTCGCCCAACAGACAGACGCCTTACCAGAAGAGTCCAATGGTGAAAGAGATGCCCCCGACAATGGCCGGGGGCAAACGCCACTCGGGGATGGGAATGTCGTTATTCGCCCTCAACTTCTTGGTATACGAGCCCTGACTCGACAAGACAAACACTCCTCCCAGAATCTCCCCAATAATTAGCCCAATAAACGGTAAGCTGCCCACCCCAAGATTCATGCCATGAATATCCTGAAACACCACCGGATATGCCGCCAGCAAGGCATACATGAGGCCATAAATGAACGACATGTACAGCGTAACGAGAAACACAATCGGCTCCGTAAACAACATCCGAAACGGCCGACTAAAATTCACCGTAATCAGCTCCCGAAAATCAATCTCCACCTCATCCTGCTTCGCGTGAATTCCCCAATTCCTCGTCTGCCTCCTCACCGTCGCCGCCTTCGCCATCAACAACGCTGGCGCATACGTCTCCTTATAAAACAACAGCAACAGCGCCGACCCCAAAAACCCCATAATCGCGGCAATATACATCGTCCACCTCCACCCCAGATAACTCATGACAATGAAACCTCCCGTAAACGGCGACGCAAACGGCCCCACAAACACCGCCATCGCAAACATCGCGATCGCAATCCCCCGCGTCCGATTATTGTAAATATCCGAAAACGCCGCCGGCACAATCGACAACGGACTCGCCGCGAACAAACCCGCAAAGAACCGGGTGAGCATAATCGTCTGCACATCCTTGGCTGTAGCCGTCGCCACCGTAAAGATACTATACCCAAACACCCCAGCAGTAATGGGCCACCGCCGCCCAGACAGCTCCGACGCAGGCGCCCAGAACGTCGGCCCGGCCGCGAACCCGAGCACATACAGCGTCACGCCGAGCGTCGCGACCTCGGTACTAATCCCGTAGTGTATACTAACCGCCCCGACAGTCGAAGAAAAGATCGCACTAGCGAAAGACGCAGTAAACGTCACGTAGGCTAGGATGCTTGAAAGGAGAATCCTACATCATCACCACCAATACCCCCGTTAGCCCTTCTTCCTCACACACAGACACACATACACCCAACCGAGCAAATATACATAGAAAAATACATACTTCGTCCCAATGGGCCAATTATGCGGATGCATCGGATCCTCCTCACCCGTAAACTCAACCACATAGCGATCCGGATCCGGTAGTAACGGGGGAAACTCTTTGCCCCCGCCCATAGGTAACCATTCATCCCGGGGTGTCTGCGGCGCCTTTGATCCGACTGTGGATTCGTGCGTTAGACGGAGTGTCTCGATGCGCGAGACTTCGATGTTGGTTTGCGGCCGGCTTAGGGTTTGGGTGCGGCTCGCGTGGGCGGTTGGGATGGTAGATAGGGAAGAGGTGCTTGAGGGGGAGGGGGATGGTGATGGGGAGGGCATTTTGAGGTGGTAGATGAGGGAGGTGGAGGGTTTTGCATAGGTGTAGAAATGGCATTGTAGCTGGTGGTGAAGGGGTGTATTTATTGTTTCGGTGGTGTAGAGTGATGGTGTCATGGGGAGTGCGATCCATGGTTGGATGGGTAGGGTTCGGTGGGCGGCGGATAGGTTGTTAATAGGGTAGCTGAGTTGCTTGGATGATGTAAATAAAGGAAATGTATAGAGCAGGGAGGCTTTGAGTTTGGGGGTGGACGGATGAGGTGAGATGCTTCGGGGTTCTTTGTCCTTGTTTAGAGGAGATGTGTAGTTGATAGGGGTGTGGTATGTGAGGTGATGTTGGGGTTCCGTGGGAATTTGTAGATGCAGTCATGTTTCTCTTCGTGCACTTTAACTTCGTTTTGTTTTGGAGAGTGATAAGCTTTTTGCTAGTATTAACTAAGCTATCTATTCACTCGTATAGCCGGGGCATACATAATAGTATAGATAGCGTTCGGAAGAATGTATGGGGTCGGAATCCGGCATTGATCACGAGCACCATGTGTCGAGGATTAGATTCATAATTGAACCACTGTGTAGTACAGAGATTAGCTGCCTTGTGGACAATCAAAATCGGTGTGATACACTACCATGTGAAGCCCCGGATCTGGTTCCCGATGACAGCCTCGGTAGACGCAGATCTACGATCGGCTGCTCGCAACGGCTACCCTTTCGGTCTGCGATCTACATGTCGTACAAAAAGTAATAACAGTATCAGAGACGCATATAAGGACGACTAGATCCCACTTTCTTCTTCCAGGCACATCAACACCCACGCACCATGTCTGCCAAGCTGATCCTTCCCGCCCTCAGTCTCTTCACCCTCTATGCCATTTGGTACTACGCCGACGCCAATGGCCTCCTCGAACTAGCAAGACAAAGCATCGAGCGCAAAACACTCCCAGGCAGCGATGCACCTCTACGAACCGTCTACACCGGTCTCCCTCGACTGGACCACCTGCTCACCACCTTGACCACCTTTTTCTGGCCCACCACTGATGGAAGCCACCCCGCCTTGACTCTCCATACGCTCGGATTCGCAGGGACATTCGGCTCCGCCTGGATCCTGATAACCCTAGAATCATGGCGACAAGGAAATGCCTGGACACTGGCAGCATAGTATGTTCACAACAATGTACCCAAGTGCATCAAGCTAACCTCACCACCAGTCCCTTAATATTCGGCCTCTCTGCCCAAACCCTAACCTTCGCCTTCGCAGCCCCTCTCTACTGCGCCCTACAACTCACTACTTCCACAACCTCCACCTCTCCCACAGCAACCAACATCCACATACCCAAAACAATCCTCACCACCCTCCCCTTGATATTCACCGTCTCCTACATCATCCCCAGCGCCCTCATGGTCCTCCCCCTCTCCTCAACCATAACAACCGACCTAAAACAACTCTTCATCGCCCTCTGGCAACCCTTCCCAGCATACATCTCCATCCTTCTCACCCTCTCCCACACCCTCTTCTCCCCATTCACATCCACCCCTAAACCCACCCAGAAGAACCACAACCTCTCCTCCCTCCGATTCATCTACGCCTTTGCCTTCTTCAACACCCTAATCCCCCACCTCGTCACCCTGACCGTCTCACTATCTACTATCCTCGCACCTGCTATTCTCTCCCCAGAATACAGGACCTCGTTGCACCCCAGTCTTGTCTTCGGGATTCCCACGCCGTGGACATCGCCTGTTATACAGGTGGCTAGTTTTGGAGACGGAGTGCATGCGTTCCTGAGGTGGGATTACTTGATTGGGTCGGCGGGAATGGTGATTTGGGCGTGGAGGTTGTATGGGAATGCGGTTAGGATGGATAAAGGTGGTGCAATGGGGTGGTGTGAGTGGGTGTCGTTGGTGGTGAGGGTCGGGTTGTTGGGGGTTGTTGCTGGGCCGGTAGGGGCGGCGGTGGTGTTGGTCTGGGGGAGGGATGAGATGGTTTTTGGGAGGGGCAAGAAGGGGGGTGAGAAGGCGAGGTAGAGACAGAGATATTGAGACATGTGTCGATCTATTTGTTGGTATTTGTCTGAGTACATAGCCATTTGCGGTTGTTGTCTTGACGTGGTAAGCTTGTGGCTTTGTTACCGTAGATCGGTGATAATGACACCAGGGTAATTCAGGGTTATGTACTTGGAAGAGCCATACCAGTGAGAGACTAGCATGCATGCGTGTAAATATAAAATCGGGATCTCCATGAGAGTACTAGTATACCTGTTGTACAAAGCATGTTGGGTAGATAATTGGTGAAATGGTCAATAGAGTCGGATGGCTGCAGAGAACGCCCGCAAGCGTTGGATATCTTTCACCTTCCAACCACAATGATTGGCATGGCTGCTTTCACTGCTCACTGGACTATTCAATTCTTCGACTCTGGAAATTCCAAATGAATGTGTTGTAGACATGTAAGCATGTGCGCATAAGTGGATTATGGTAGCAATGCTTGACATTATACCCAAAGAGGGATAGTCTTCTACCCCGCTCCGATAGCAGCTCCCTCCCACCGCCTGCTATAAACAGATAACCGCTTATCGATAAGCGCAGGTACCGCAGCGGGTAAGCGACGGCCAACACAACAAATCCAAACTAGTTTCCAACTAGTTCCGCTGCTTTGCTTTGCTTTGCTTCTCCTCTTTTCGCTCGTCGACACTTGCCCATTCCTTTGGAGTCTTCACCACCTACCTATCATTACCGTCCCTTACTCGTATTGAGTGAATGTTAGTCGACCCATCCATTCTTATCTTTCGGGATACGCAGCCACCCACCCATGGTGGTCTCCGCAAATCCCTCGACATTATTCCTTAGCGACAGTGTCCCATTCGAGAAAAAAGAAAACAGACGATCCTGCTCCTTCAGCATATTACCATATTACAATAGAACAATATGCTTGGTGATGCCGAGATCCACGCTCTAGATAGCAATCTATCAAGCATTGTGCAGCAGAACCAGCAACACCATGCCGATGTACAGAACCTCCTGGATAAGTTCCGCCAGCTCTTAGACAACTACAACAACCTTAAGAGTGACTATGAGGAGGAGAAAGAGGCTAGAGAGAAGTACAAGCGGATGGCTAGGGGTCAGGTACGCAGAATGATCCGTCAGTATGTACATTGTCCAGCTCTGACGGTGACTTAGGAGCGGAATCCTTTCGTGCTGGTCCTCGTTGATGGAGATGGCTATCTCGTAGGTACATCTGAATCCTTAGGAAAGATCATACTGATCAACTCCGCGGTAGTTCAAAGAGCATCTGCTAAAAGCCGGAGCCGATGGTGGCATTACGGCTGCCCGGATCCTTAACGATTCCATCCGCGAACTACTCCATGATCGACTAGGCCATCAGGCTGACCAGTGCCGTGTGATGGTACGCATTTATGCAAACGTGCTTGGATTGTCAAAGTCATTGGCCCGCTCCGGGATTGTGGGACAGGAAGCCCGCTCTCTGTCGCCTTTTACAGCAAGCTTCACCCGGGCTGAGGATCTTTTCGATTTCGTGGATGCGGGAGATAAGAAAGAGGGAGCGGACTATAAGATTAGGGGTATGAATAGCTCTTTATTTTGGAGGGGCTCGAGCTAACCTCAGTAGAAATGTTCCGCTTATTTGCCGACAACAGCCAGTGCAGACACATCTTCTTCGCTGGTTGTCACGACTCCGGGTATTCTAATCTACTGACACCTTATCGTGGCCGGACTGATCGCATCACCCTTCTCAAAGCTGCCAACTTTCACAGCGAATATGAAAGATTAGGCCTCCCCGTGCGGGAGCTTCCCGCCCTCTTCATGTCTACACCTATTGGTGGAACTGGGAGTCCCTCCAACCATACGCCTTCGATGTCCACAACCTCTAGACCGATTTGCAAACATTTCCAAAAGGTGCGTGGAAATGCATTTGCCATACTTTGACTTTCAACTAATGTTCTTCAGGGCATTTGCCGATACGGCAGCTCCTGCAACAAGGCCCACATACCGCAAGGTCAACAACTCTCTAGATCCGACAATACCCCCTCTCCTCCAGGAAGGGAATCTCCTACGAGTGCTCGCACTCAAGAGTTTTATGCCTCACAACTTGTCACCCAACTTGATTCTAAGTGGCAAGATTATATCCCGATAAACTTGGCCGGAGATCGCATTGACACCTACTGTCCGATCCCCGGCCACGACGCCTGGGAACTCTATACCCGTCGCGCCAAAATCCATAAGCCATGCAATAATTTCCATCTTGGCGGCGAGTGCAGCAACATTGGCTGTGAATACGACCACGGCCGTCTTGATCCAAGCTCGCTGGACGTTATGAAATACATACTCCGTCAGCACCCATGTCAGACGGGCCCTTCATGCCGATCCACTAAGTGCTTCCTCGGCCATCTCTGCCAGAAGGACGGATGCCGAGGCCTCAAGCCGTGCCGCTTTAATCGTCACGCACACACACTTGATTTGCATATTGCAAAATACACGCCGTCCATCAAAAGGGACACTGGTCACTCGCGTGCTCCAAGCGCCGAGGGGGCATATCTCCCAGATACTCCCGAAGAGCCGCAGGGCCTCATTGTATTGTGAACGTCCAGTAGGACTATATTCAAGGCCAACACATACTATTATGTTGTCTTATATTAAGGCAGACCGACTTGTTGGTAGGGTAGGGCCTTAACAATTGGTTATCAATTGTTAGAGAAGAAGATGAAATAGAAAGGAGCCACATCGGAAGGGAGGGAGGAAGCAAGCAAATCGTTTGGATTCTGAAATCACGATACAGGTTAAGGCTATCACTTAACCAGGCGCAAAGCGCGCAATAGTTACTGACGAGGATGACTGAATTTATATGAAGGTATTTCCGCCTCTTTCGTAATACACGTCTCATCTAGGACATACCTGTGACCGGATAATTCCATTCAATGCTGGTGAGACCCATCCAAGTCTCGGTTTATTCCTCTCCATAAGGCGAGCCACCAGCAGATCGGTAGATAGCGACAGCAACATGAGGGAACAACCGATGCCAGGATTGCAACTGCGATCCACCAAAGGTAGCAAAAAGTAGTATATAAACCTCAGTGACAGGTACATCCACTGCTGTCCTCTCCACCATCAGTCACGACAACATCCTTCCAACTGATCTATCTGTTCTCAATCACACCAGAATTACAGCAACTCTAAACCAAATCAAAAAGATAAAAAAAAATAATCAATTCCAAGCTCAGCAATCATGAGTCAGCAGGGGAATCCTATTAACCCTCACTGCATTTTCTGCAACCAGGGACACCCTGAGCCCGCCGGGGACGCTATCTACGAGCACATCGAACAGCATCTCGATGAGCTGAACAGACGTTTCAGGGAGAAAAGAGCCGACAACGAGGAAAACTCTACGATCATTGACTGCGAAGAGTGGCCTGGTTGCCGTCACAGGCCTCTGACCTCAGTAGAGGGGGATGCCCATGCTTTTCATTGGGTATTCGTGGAGATGGCACGTTTGAAGAGGCAGGATCCCGATGAAGAATATATCTCTTGCGATTTATGCGGCACCCGTCATCCCACCTTGGCCAGAGAAGATCTGGAATATCACATCCGCGACTTCCATAACTTATTGTTCAATAATCCCATGGTGGCGCACCCTTCGCCATCTGAATTGTCTGAACTTCCACCGGCGGCGATGACTGGCTCCGAAGCCATGGAGCTTGACGCGGCAGAGGAGGATCAGGATGGCGACTTTGAAATTGACGCGGCAGAGGAGGATCAGGATGGCGACTTTGAAATTGATGATGATGAAACGGAGGAGGTTAGAGCGCAGGGGTCCAGAGAGGAGGCCGCCGCCGAAGCCCAGTACGACTCTGAAGAGGAAGAACCCAAAGACCTACCTCATGACCTCAGACCAGTCATCAGGAGTCTTGAGCAAGCCCTTTCGAATAACATCATGAATATCAACAACTTCCTTCAGGTTATATGCAATATATGCCGTGATCATCGCTTTCCCGTCGAACACCTTCCCCAGCTTGAGATCCATAATGCTCTCCGAGCTAGACTTGCTCCGCTTGTACATCAATTGATGTACATACCCGGGGTCTCCCCATCCCTTCGAGTGTCCCCCCACCATGTTTCGTTGAGACTCCGTGGGTCCACCATTGGCGAAGCCCTCCTTGCAAAGAAGGTCAGGCCGATCCGGGTTCTCTGTGATCTAGGGTTCCCCATTAACGTTGTTATGGAGAGCAACTTGACCGTGCTGGGTGCGGCCATCCTACTCCGGCATAACAAACTCGCCCAATACCTCCTAAACCCTGAAATCAAGGAAAAGTACGGCGTCGACCCTTTCGCTGTCGTGACTACGGACAATAGATATGGCAACGGCTTCACTCCGATTGCTCTATGCGTGTGGAGACGCGAGCACAACACCCTAAGGACCATCCTCAGCTACGAGACGCCCCCTCACGTCATGCGAACCGGGGAGGTAAACCGGCTCTTCCGCTCGCAGACCTGGGCAAACATCAGCAAGACACTGGGCGACCCATACTTCAGAAACGCCATCTTCGCCCCACGCAACCCTCCCATCTCCCCGATCCACTCCGCCGCTGTCAACAGTGACACCGAAGTTCTGCGACGCCTCGTCCAGTACGACAGTTGTCGCGGGGGCCGAATTCCTAATCTATCCTCTTACATCAACTCCGAGAGCAGCGCCATAGCCGCTAACACAACTCCTCTCCTTGTCGCCATGCACTACCGCAATGAACACGCCACGTATGATCTCCTCGCAAGTGCCGACATCGACCTCTCAAAGCAAACCTCCCGCATGGTCACTCCCCTATATTACGCTGCCCGCGTAGTCAATATCGAACTAGTTCAGGCCCTGATAGGCCAAGGTGCTGATCCGAAACAGGTTACAGGCCTGGGCACGCCTATTCATGCACTGGTTCATAATTATAAGGATGCCAAGGATGCGGAGGAGGATTTGCGAAATCCCCGGGCGTTCGAGGCCCTCAAACAGCGGATTTACGAACTTCTGCATCTGTTCTTGGATAGAGGCGTCAACCCAAATGTTAGGGCTACGGCTGGTACACAGGGACCCAGGACGGCTATCGAGGAGGCTAGGAGCGTGGGGTTTTTGGAGTTTTTGGAAGTGATTCAGGCTCGCGGAACTGCTGCTGCTGCTGCCGCCGGCGCCGCGTCGTGAGATGGGCACGATGGTACTCTGATACTGTGGTACTTTGCTTAGGTACTCTTGCTTTGAAATCGTAAAAGATAAAATAAATAAATACACTTTGCTTGCTCATGCTTCCTTTGACACATATCAAACCGTAGTCGGTTAATCCGGCTTCAATAATTATGTCCATGAGCCATCACCGTTCCTACTGACTGGATTTTGTAGATAACGAGGTAGTGAGAACCTTTTAGATTATGCGTTGTAGAGGTAGTTCAGATCCCCCTTTTTGCTATGCTCATCTGGTCGATGATGAATAATGTCGTTAAAGTGCATGATTCAGCTGGCCTCAGATATTGCTGGTCTGGCATTCATTGCCTGCGGTACTGGGATAGGGTTATCTAGAGGTGCGAAAAATCCTATTCTTATTACTACTAGTACTTAGGTATGATTAAGATGACGATAAACGCTATCCCCAACATCAAACACATTGAAAAAAGACATTTTCCTATTTAACTCCAAATACGAAACGAAACAAAAGAAACTCCAGGCTAATGCGACGCTACCGTATACTGCATGCAAACCACACCATAATACACAAACAAGTCCTTCCTTCCCAGATATCCAGTACTAACATCAATCCTGATTCTCCTCCACCGCCCTCTCGATATCCCCGATCTTCCGCCTCCCAAGGCGCAACTTAGTCCGCAAGTTCTTCTCCTTGATCAGCAGAGCACGCTTACGTCTCCTCGGTGGGTAATTGATCGGGCTTTCGCCGCCGGTGAACACCACTAAGTCGTAGATGAACGCGCCGAATAATCCTCCGAAGATGTCGGCGACCCAGGGGCCCCAGATCCACCAGGCATGGTACTCTTTGAAGAGATGTCCGCCCCAGCCGGCCATTACGGCGACGAGACGGGGGCCGAAGTCGCGGGGACCGTTGAATGCTCTGGGTGTTTGTTAGTTGCTGTGTTATGAGGCGGAGAGGGAGATGGGTGTACGTACCCGCCTGTGTTGTAGCCTAATGCTAGGACTAGAACGGTGATGATAATGCCGATGATGAAGGCTTGCATACCTGCTCCGGGGGGAGCGTTGGTGTCGTCTCCCAGTGCCATGATGGTTCCGACGAGGATGGCGGTACCTAAGAACTCGTTGAAAAATGCAGTAGCTGGACTGACGAATTGTTTTGGTAGAGTGAGAAATGCTTGGCTGGCTGTTGTTTCGCTTTGTGGTAAGTTGCTCTCAACGGAGAGGTTGACGATGGCGTCGTGGTAAATGGCGTAGGCGATTCCGCCGGCGGTGATGGCGCCGATCAGCTGAGCAAGGATGTAGATTATGCATCGGCGGGCGGGAAATCCTCGCCAGACAGACATGGAGATTGTGATGGCAGGGTTGAGGTGGCCACCAGAGATGCCACCGACGATGTAGATGCCGATCATAAAACTGAAGCCCCAGCACGCGGCTTGGCTCATCCATGAGCCGGCTTGTTGGTCCGATGTGTAGGTTGCTAGCCCGCCGCAGAGACCGAGGGTGATGGCTAAGGTTGTCTGGTGATTGTGTTAGTTGCTGGATTAAGAGAGATAGTCTAGGTAACTACTCACACCCAGCCATTCGCCTAATGGCTCTCTCAGATAATACCGGATTTTGGACCATTTGTTGAAGAACCCCATCTCGTTCTGCGGCTCCTCGCCATTATGTCTAGCTTCATCCGTCTGCGGGATATCTGTAGGAGGCTCTTCTGCCGCTGGAGGCGGGCGTTCTCGTCCCCTTTCTTCTCTTTCTTCCTTTCGATCCTCTGGCAAGGCTCCATACCGCATTCCGTCTCGGACAACATGGGGCAGCGGCTGCGCTAAACTCCATACAGGCTTGTCCCCTTGCGTGTTTCCATACTGAGGATTGTAAGACTGATACTCCGGATGCATGTAGGCGCCCTGGTGAGGAAGTGATCCGTAATACGCATTCGGACCTGCTAAGGAGAATTGTGCCTGACTCCCATAGCTCTGGTTTCTCAGTGTAGCGGGAGGTTGACTCCGATAACTCTGATTTTGGGATACGCCAGTGCGGTGACTAGCATGACTTTTCTTTCGCGAAACATTGGTACTCTGGGTTCCTTGGCTTTTGTTTCGCGAGACGCCCTTTCTGGGCTCCCTATGGGGAGACTCTTCATCCTGGTCTGCTTTGGAGGATTCTCCCTCCGTTGAGTCGGAAGATCGATAGTCTTTCGACTCGGTGTCGACCTCTACGAGCTGTTAGCGGAATAGTCTGTCTGAAAACATTTCACACTTACGATCGAGTTCCTTGTTGAGAGACCTAATTGGGTGCACCATGGCAGTAGGTAATTAAGGTGTGCAGTCGGAAAATTGTACAATTGCAGTTTTATGAGCCTGCTGTAGAAGAAAAGAACTATCTTATATTTAAGGTGTCTCGTTGGGGATATATTATACGGTGCGCCAAGATTGCGTCACAGAAGCAGACCAGGGAACAGCCGACTACAACCATTGGTGGCTTCACACCCAAACCCTCGAATTTTCCACGCCACACCTAAGTAGCCTATTTGGTAGATTTTGCACGTTTCATCCATAGTTCCTGCTGATAGATCTAGCCGGGTTCCGTAGAGTAGGTGAGAGTTATTCTACCGAGACTGATACCAGCAAGAGCCAGCCACGTTGAGACGATCATTGAGAGACCGCCTTGTTAGTGAGACGCCAGAACCGGGATGATTGCCATCCAGTCAACCACCATGCCATGGCAGAGAATAGAGTAACTTGTTGCCCGCCCCACAGACTTGCGTGAAACTTATGAAGGTGGTGCTCTGCCAAAGGCATAAAGAAGTGGCAGGTCCTCACGGACAACGCAGCCCTCCTCCGATTCTAATTGGCGGGTTGCATAACCTCACGCTGTGCGACCTGGATGGGTGGAAACGGATCCGTTCCTTGCACGATCTCTTCCAGTCACCGATGGCGGCGTTTGATCGGCGGCTTCGGGCCCACCCGTGACATGCTGGCCCAACAGCCTTTGTTGTACTGAGTAAATAGGTTAAAAATGAGCCGCGAGTGACCAACTCAACCTCTGATAAGCCGGGTTTGAGGCCGACACTTCCAGGGGAGTATGGTGAGACCATGTGTCAAGAGGAGGCTATGGTCGTGGTTCAGCTAGGTCGGCGTGGAAAATTGTGCCTGCAGACGTCATTGGGTCGATACAGGTGCCACCAGCTGCGACCTGTCTCTACATTATAGCCTACTCTCAAAGGAGTGAGAAGTGAAGCCATTATGGGAGATACAGAACAAGAAGCAGAATAAAGTTGACGACAGAGAAAGAGCGGAATTGCCTGATCCGGCAAGTGACACACATGACGTCATCACGTGGTCCTGCCTGATCGAGACTCTGCACGTGATTTGAAGATACACTCTTTTGGCTACCGTCAATGACTTCATTTTGAAGTCATCAATTCATGCCATTGGAACTGTTATCTTCACTAACAGTTCGGGAATGATATAAAGCCAATCTCTGCTACATTTCCGACGCAACCCAGCTTACACTATACGGCATTCACCCCCGTGATCCGCTTAAACTGACTCTCCGTATACCTCCAGACAATCTCTCCAATGCCCATCTCTCGCAGGCCTTTCAGAACCTCAATCGCATTATCTGAGCTCTCCCCATCCGAAGTGACAGAATAAACACCCTCTCCCACCTCCCCATCAACGCCCCGCGCAACCGCAACCCCCTCCGACAGCGGCACCCCATCATCCCCATCTCGCGCCAGATACTTCGCACTTGTAGCCACAAAGAGATGTCTCTCTCCGCTCTCTATGGCAGGAATACAGATCCAACGGCCGAAAAGCAGAAGAGCAAGCCACACAATCCACATACGGAGATTATCCACCTCTCGAGTTATCCCGGTCCGGACAGCTCCAGGGTGAGTATTAATGAACGACACGGTTGGGGCCTTTTCAGCTAGCGTTTCCAAAGCCACTGTGGTCAGTGAAGTAATATGCCCGCGGAACAATGGGGCTGACAGCTTTCTGCCCTCGAAGTCGGCGGTGTCAATGGGACCTTCAGATCCGGCTGCCCCGACGGTTATGACGCGGCGGAGGCTGGTGGCTTGTTGGAGGAGAGGGAGGAGGTTTACAATGAAACGCATGCGGGCGAAGTAGAGGAGGGATGTGATCTTGCGGAGTCCTTCGGGTGTTTCTGCAGTATGATAGAAATCAGTCGTTTATTTTGTAACATTACGTAGTTCTAGTCATGGTGCGGCAAGAGATATATATATCCGAACCGGCGACCACCCACCGTTGTGTATAGTCGCTATACCAGGTGTGAGAACGAGGAGATTGAGAGCTCGCTCCTTGTCCTTGATGTGGCGGCAAACCTCATCGACATTGCAGAGCAAGCTAACGTCTGCAGATATGAAGATATACTTCCCCTCGGGGTTCAGGGTTTCGCATTCGGCGATGATGCGGTTGGCTGCTTCTTGTTTGCGACCGACAAAATAGACACGGGGCCGTGCAGCATGCATAGCGAACTGCTTGAGTGTTGCTTCGCCAATGCCACTTGTTGCTCCCACGAAGAGAGCTACCATGCCCTCAGGTAGGGAGGTAGCAATCTGGACATTGGAGGATTGGATGTCGGCGAGGACTACCATTTTGTTAATGTTAAATGATGTGGAAGTTACAGTGAAATGACGGACTCTGAAGTATAAGGGTGGCGACTACACCATGGTTACGGAAAGATTCATTCTTTATATACTTGCAAACGAGGGATTCCATCGTCAGTTTCTTTGCAAGTTCATCCAATCGACATTGGTAATCCGAACAGGATGCTTATGCGATTAACGCTCGGGTTCATCCGTATCCGGCACGGATCACACTTTCCGGGGACCCGGTTGGGCGAGTCGACCCCGGATCATGGAGATTCTAGATACGAGCTTCAGCACGGACATTACATTATTTATTTGCTCGAAGGGAGAAAATATGGATAGGGTTTGCATAGTAGCCTCGTGTTCTCCAGTAACATGCATCCCTGTGCAACAATCCAATCTTCGTGGTACTTTGCCCGTTCGAGTACTGAAGGCCGATGCTCGGTTTTTCGGGCTTGGCGCTTCTGGATTTTATCGCCGACCAGTAAATAGCCCTCCTTACAGTTTCCTGCTCAATCACACAGATTTCGTGTTATCTATGATGTTGAGATATATCGGTGCATGATATTCTGGATGCCTGGCATGTCGTCGCCATTGCCTGTTTCCTCCATATCCAGCAAATCACAATGGTAGCCCCCACTACCTAACTTTGAACTCACACTTGCCACATGCAGAACTAGCCTCAGCCCTAGTAGCAATCGCAAAATGCCCCCAAATCAGATAAAACTATGAAGACAAGCCTGGTTTGCCTGCACCAACCACAGACACAACCATAGCCAAAGTGGGGGGCATTGCGCTGAGTGGTACGTCAGCCGGGCAGCCAAATCAAACCCGACCTCCGACTTTAGATCCACTGTAGCGCTTCCGCCGACGCGACGACCACGAGTCGGCCATCCTATATTAATCCTGCAGCCTGCCATCACCGCACGAGAGACGCTCCGGCGTCTAATCTTCGATTCTTCAACGATGCTCGCTCGGGTAACTGCTACCGAGTTCTTCTCGGTAGTCTCTCAGCAAAATGTCTTCTCAGACGACAAGCGAGGGGCTCCCCCTCGCGGCCAACATATTCGGATTCGGTGTGGCGGCCTTGGTGGGAGGGAGGGCCTTCATCGCCATCGTGAATCGACTGCGACATCGACAATTAACCCTCGACACAATGATTCAAACGGATGGGTATGAAGATTGCGATGGAATTGCACAACCACACTCATTCAAGAAATTTTCGGACAAACCCCCACGCGTCGCACTTGCAATTGGTACCGGCATTGGTGTCTGGCTATCGCTATCGGAAGTTGTCGTGTTTCACATTGTGTCTGCATCCACCGGTGATTTTACACGATGGATGCGACTAGGGGCCTGGGGGACTCTGGCCCTCAGTACAGTCGCAGTCTGGATGGAAGACGAATGCACGCTTCGGTTTAGACACGGTCTCCAAACAAGCATCGGCTGCGTCGCAATGATGGTACTTCTAGTTGAGGATCAGTACAGATGTTATGAGGCGTTGGATTTCTCCTTTCTGCCCTGGTTCTTTCTACTTGGCCAGTGTTGCGCCGCTTTGGGCGCCTGCATGGCCGGCGCAACATTGCCACGTCGACCGGACGTTTTTCGAAATGGAACAGTGGTGGATCGCAAAGGATCGACAACCTTCTTGGACCAATTGTTCTTTGGATGGGTAGGCCAGCTGCTTTCTGCGGGTCAGAAAGATGAGCTGGAGATCAGCCATCTGCCTGAGCTGGAGTACAATAGCCGTTCACCTCAGCTATTTCAAACTTTCAGCCAACAATATACGGCTTCCAGTAAAAGCCTTTGGAAGGTCCTCTTTTTCAGTCATCGGAAAGCGCTATTCATTCAACTTGTTTTGACCTTCTTGAATGGGACCATGGCATTTGTGCCCCAGTTTTTTATCTTGGGAATCTTGCAGCGTCTGGAAACCGACCCTGATGATCCTTGGCTATGGCTATTTGTTCTCGGGCTCGGCGCGTCGACTATCGTATCTGCTCTTATCGAAAATTGGAATCTCTATGTATCGTCAAATCTGATTGCAGTGAGGCTGCAGGAACAACTATCAACAGTGATATATGACAAAGCGTTACGTTGTCGTGCAGTGAACAATGTCGGAATGGATTCGCAGAGTGCCAGTACCACCAGCCCATCCAGTCAGGGTACCATGAATCTGGTGGCAGTGGATGCAAAGAAAGTGGCTGACTTTTCAGCTGTCGGCTTTCATCTTTACGAGGCACCGTTGAAACTCATTATTGCTGCTCTCTCTATCGGCCGGTTGCTTGGACCGCAGTGCCTACTAGTCGGTGGCTTAGTTCTTCTTTTTGTATCTGCAGGAAACTTTTACTCCGTCAGTCAGTTTTCGAAGCAACAAAGAGGTCTCTTGAGATCACGCGACAGCAAGATGGGAATCATTAACGAGGTTCTCCAAGGTATCCGCCAAGTCAAATTATCAGCTTTGGAGGAAAAATGGGAAGACCGCATTAACGAGTCAAGAGGGAAGGAGCTGCACAACCAGTGGCAAGTTTTCAAGTGGGAGCTTCTCATGTTCGTCGCCTATAACATTACACCCGTTGCTGTTTCCGCCGCTTGCTTAGGCACATATGCCCTTTTACATAACGACATGCCGGCGTCTCTCGCTTTCACCTCAGTCTCGCTCCTCGGTGCACTTGAAACCCCCCTTGCAGTTCTTCCCCAGATCCTGTTGAATGCAACGGGAGCACAGATCAGTCTGCGGCGAATCGAACGTTTCCTTCGAACTCCAGACAGGGATGTCGATATTGCGCCCGCTGATGGGGTTGTGCTGGACCAGGCCACAATTTGCTGGAACGAAAATCAATACACTAAATGTTTTTCTCTTAAAGACATGTCTTTGACATTCCCATACGGCGCTTTGAGTATCATTACGGGGCCGTCTGGCTCTGGCAAAAGTCTCGTTCTTGCAGCAATACTTGGTGAATGCGAGTTCCTGCATGGCAGTGTACGACGGTCCCCAAGCCTGGCGGTTGCCTACGTTGCCCAGGAACCGTGCTTGAAAGATGGGACAATCAGGGACAACATCCTTTATGGCCTGCCGTTTCAGCAGGAGCGCTACCGGCGCGTTCTTTTCGCCTGCTCCCTTAATAGCGACATAGATAGTCTAGTGCTGAAAGATGAAACTCCGATGGACGACCAAGGGAGCAATCTCAGTGGTGGCCAGAAATGGCGTATCTCCCTTGCGCGCGCACTCTATTCCGACGCCGAGATAATTGTACTGGATGATATTTTCAGCTCCATTGATTCTCATACGGCGCAGCATCTATATCAATATGCTCTGACGGGGAGTCTCGCCGAGGGACGCACACGCATACTGGCAACTTACCACCTAGAACTGTGCTTACCAAGAGCCGAATACGTGGTTGCTCTTGACGCCAACGGACTGCAATATGCTGGCCCGAGACAAAACCTTAGGGACATGGGGATATTCATGCATATGGCCCAGGCTGCAGCAGGAGTGGAGAGGGCTTCTCACATGAAGAAAGGCTCTCTGGTATCGAATGTTCAGTCTTCGGAAAACTGGATAGGAACGCTATTACCCAGTGAGCAAGAGCAACTAGAAGACTCAGCAAGGCAAGATGATTTGCATGGTGTGGCCAATACACGAAACCAAAAATGGCGAAATCGTCAACGAGTTTTCCGTTTAACTGACGCCAAGTATCTTTGCTTGCTTGTCTTGTTCCTGCATCTGAGCTATGGCGGACTAGCAGTTGGGCGAGGTCTGTGGATGATGATCTGGAGTAACAGCACGAACAAGAGCAGGAGCACAGAAGACATGGATACAAAAGGAGCCCAGTCTACCGGGGTGAATATTATGTGGTTCTTATCTATATACCTATTGTTGTCGATCTGCTCATGCATCGTCGCGATCAGTCGGAGCTTCCTGGCAGTGCGCATTACCTTGAAGATGTCACGAAGACTTTTTGAAAAGTTCCTCTCTTCGGTACTGCGCGCTCCCTTGCAGTGGCTCGACCAGATCCCAGCTGGAAACATTCTGAACAACTTTTCTGCCGACTTCAGCTTGATCGACTCGCGCCTTCCATATGACCTCAACTACGCACTCGGTGTTGTGTTTGATCTCCTCTCCATCGTGTTGGCTGCCTCCCTGGTGAATGTCTGGCTGAACCTCCTCTCCGCCTGTTCGCTCTTACTGGCGTTTTACTACGGACAATTGTTTATTAAGAAGATCCGCGCCATCAAGGAACTTGAAAGTACCATGCGAAGCCCAGTACTTCACCATCTTTGTGCCACCATGGATGGAATAATGACCGTTCGTGCCTACCGTCAAGAGGAGACCTACCGGAAGGAAATGTATGCCAAGATTGACCGGCATTGCCGGGCATCCTGGTGTCTCTGGCTGCTTACACGTTGGATCGCCGTTCGCGCAAGCACCATTGGCGCCGCTTTTACCACCGCGGCCTCTATACTCGTGCTCTCTTCTAACGGCATTACAGCTTCTACTGCTGGATTTGCTATCACGTTCATCATGCGGTATAGTGGCGTTATGTCTCAAGTGATCAGGCAATACGCGAACCTCGAGATCTCTCTGAACAGCGTCGAACGTGTCTCGTGGTCTCTCGACATCCCTGCAGAAAAATACGACTCAACCGACCAGATGCCTGAGTCCTGGCCCGCGGATGGCCAAGTGGATGTATCAGAGTTGACCGTCTGTTATTCGCCCGATTTTCCACCCGTTCTGTCTGATCTATCCTTTTCCGTCCCGCCAAACTCCCGAGTTGGAGTGGTCGGTCGTACCGGTGCAGGTAAGTCATCGCTGGCAATGGCCCTATTTCGCTTCCTGGAAGCCCAGCAGGGAAGTATTCATGTGGCGGGGGTGGACATTTCGACCATTCCGCTTCGCCAGCTACGGACGCGCTTGGCAATCGTACCACAAGACCCGATCCTGTTCTCTGGCACGATTCGCTCCAACCTCGATCCCTTTGACGAGCACTCAGACCAAGAGCTCTTGTCTGCATTGCGACGCGTGCACTGGACTATTCCTGATGCTGACCATGACGGAAATCGTCCTGGATCGCCGTTGATAAAATTAGATGAGGATGATGATTCCAGAGAAGATCTGCTTGACTTTCTGGAACTGCAATACCAGCACCCACCAAGCATTCTAAACACCGCAGTCACCGAAAGAGGCGCGAACTTTTCCCAAGGCCAAAGACAGTGTCTCTGCCTCGCGCGGGCCATCCTCCGCCGGCCTAAAGTCCTAGTTCTAGATGAGGCCACCTCAGCTATTGATAAGGCCACAGATGCAGTGATTCAGAGATCCATCCGGTCTGAGTTTGGGCACAACGACTCATCGTTACTGGTCATCGCGCATCGCATCAGCACCATTGTCGACTTTGATCGCGTGCTTGTGCTGGACGCCGGCCGAGTCATTGAATATGGGACACCTCAGGAACTGGTATCGAATCAAAACGGGGTCTTTCGCAGCCTAGTAGAGAGCAGTGTTGAGAGAGACGAGTTGTTAGAGACTATGCATGCTGCCGGTCCGTGCACCTGACACCGTCATAGCCCCGAGTCACTACATCGATATAGAGGAATACAACCGACGCCGATCTTCAGGGGCTAATGCAAGCCGTTAGCGCGCATGCACTTTATCGGAGGTATCTACGCAGCTGAGACCTACCTTGCGAAGAGATAATCCAGATGCCGAATCGCCGAATACTGCTTAGAGTCCGCTGATCGAAGGTGACAAATATCCCTCAACGTCAATCCGACAAGCCACGGTATATCGCTCGGTGTTTAATAAGCTTTTTCTTACAAATCCGGTGTTTCCGGATGCTTCTCTCGCCTTCAAGTCCTGGGGATGATCCCAGGGTTGTCGCGAAAAAGAAGCGAAAATCCAGATGGATTTCCTAATGCGGCCTAGTCTCCGCGAGGGAGTCTCGCCAAGAGTGGGATCGTATCGGGCTTAGTCTCCGCGGGTGGGACGTCATTCAGCTTCATGCATACAAGATAAATAGCTCCCAGTCTGCCTCGTTTTCATGCTCAATTCTCAATTATCTACTTGACTCATATACCCTTGTCCATATATACACACAATCAATCAACATGTCGTTTCCCTACAAGAAAGTCCTCATCATCGGCGCCACCTCGGGCATCGGCAAGGCCCTCGCCGTGAAGCTGGTCGAGAACGGCACTCAGATCGTCATCGCCGGCAGAAGAAAGGAGAACCTGGACGAGTTCGTCCAGCAATATGGCAGTGACAAGGTCGCATCGAAGGTTTTTGACGTGATGCAGCTGGACCAGGTACGTCCCCCTCATATACTCCCACCCCCACTCCCGCACTCTACTCACAAGTTAACCACTATATAGATCCCTCAATTCGCCACCGAGATCACAACCGCCCACCCCGACCTGGACTGCATCTTCGTCAACTCCGGCATCCAGCGCCCCTTCGACTTCTCCAACCCCAACGCCGTCGACCTCACCACCTTCGACACCGAGCTCACCATTAACTACACTGCCCCCGTCTACCTCACCAAGGCCTTCCTCCCCCACCTGCAATCCCTCCCCACCCAGACCGCCCTCGCCTACACCACCTCCCAAATGGCCCTCGTGCCCATGATGCGCTGCCCCAACTACGGCGCCTCCAAGGCCGCCCTGCACCACTTCATCCTTGCCCTGCGGACGCAGGTCGCCGAGGGTCCCGGAAACGTCAAGGTGCTCGAGATCTACCCGCCTGCGGTGCAGACCGAGCTGCACGATGCCAAGCACCAGCCTGATTTGAAGAATGGACACTTGATTGGTATGCCGTTGAATGAGTTTGTCGGTGAGGTCTGGAGCCGGTTGCAGAATGGTGAGGATCAGATTGCTGTGGGATCGGCAAATGATATCTATCAGGCGTTCGAGACGAAGAGGCAGAGCTTGTATGCGGATATGACGGCGATGTTGAATGCGGTCTTGAAGCAGTTTTTGGTGTGATTATACTTGTCATTTTCTAGAGTTCGTCGTTAGATAGACGATTAAATAGACTTAAGACTTCAACTTACCCGTTTTTCTTATAAGTAAAGAAAAGTAGACGATACCATGAAATGGTTCAAGAAATCAGTACCCCGCATACGCAGTAACAGAAGGATAGGGCAATCCCTGCACCGCCCTCCCTCTACACGCCGCCAGAATCAACCCTCCAAAATCCGAGATCCCATGGACCACACCACTCTCCAACATGCCCGAATACTGATGCAACGAGACCATCGCATCCAACGACTCCCCACCCTCATCCCCATCAACACCAACATCGCGATCCCACAACCCAGTCCTCATATCAAACGGCAACGAATCCACAAACGGCGTTCGGACGGAATAATTCCGCATCTTGAGCGAGTACACGCTCCTTAGCATGAACCCTACAATGATCGTCCTCCGCACACTCTCCGCGAATAGCCACGCTCTGCGCGGGCTCAAACTCCCCGGTAATTGGATTGGGGCCTGTTGCCACAGTTTCTGGCCGAGATTGTAGAGCATAGTGCTGATTGATTCGGAGTAGGCTTGTGATGATGTGTCTGTGTCGGGGTCCGAGAGAATGAGCATGCATTGCGCGAGGAGGAGGGCCTGCGCGGTAGCTAGCATTTCCTCGAAGCTGGAGGTGTGGTTGAGGGTGCGGAGGAGGGAGGAGGATTTTTGTTTGAGGAGGGGGATGATGGTTTTGTTTGTGGTGGTGGGTGATGTGGAGTGCAGTTTACACAGGGTGTGAATGTCCTTGATAGGTAAAGGGGGAGAAGATGGGCTGGGCCATAGGTCTGGGTGGATGAAGTGGGTTTTCATGTTCAGGGCGAAGGTGGATGGATATGCACGCATGCCTGAGACTAGGTATGCGATGATGGGTTGAGGGTAGCCCTTTGTAATTTCTAGGGGGAGGGGGAGGGGGATGGAGTGGGTTAGTTGGTAGTGCTGTCTTGGCTTCTTGTGAGGGAGTTTGGGCGAGAGGGTTGATCTGGTGGTGATTGTTGTTGTTGCGGTACTTGTTGAGTCTGTGTCGGATCCCACCGTTAATGGAATATTGATGTATTCGCAGTCGATCTTCCGGGTCTGGCATCGGGTGCAGCGCGGCCAGCGCTGGTCACAGCGGCGTTTGCCGCGCGCGCAGGCTTGGCATGACCGGCGGAGTGTTGGTGGCCTGGGGATGTCGGAGGCCATTTGGATCTAATAAGAGGATGTAAAGGCTAAAAAGAGACTTGAATAAGGGAACAGGCGGTTCAGATGTGCATTAGTTAGGGGATGATGGGATTGGGGACGTTGGAATGGTTCGCCGATGGCAAACCATCGGGCGAGTCACGTGTATCTAGGTTTCGGGGGTAATTGCCTGTTGGGGACTACGGGAGGGTCTGGACCTCGGGTATTGGGAAGTTTCACGGCAGTTTTTATTGCTAGTTCAGGAACGGACTATTTAGGGTGCTGAATTGTGCAAGAGCTTATTCGAAGGTTATATCTTAGAAGGAGTGGGGGATCGGAGGCGGTCTTGTAGTGTTTCCCATGACTTTCTTGCTCTTTTGCCGGCATCCTCGGGATTGAACTCCTCGCTGCGCATCCGTCTGTCAAATACCTCCATCGAGATCCAGCCGGTGTACCCCTTGTCAACTACCCATGCCTTGACGATTTCTAGTACGGGCATATATCCACCTAGCTCAGTTTCGAAAGGGAATGGCCTAGCATGTCTAGACCAGGTGAATTGCGGTGCTTCACCCTCAAGATACCACGGATGTGCCTTTGAGAAAGGTGGGTTGAAGAGCTCGCCGTCCGACAATTGGACGTAAAAGATCTTCTCCAGAGGGCATTGCTTCAGGAAGCGTTCAAGGGAGGCATTCAAGTCCCTATCAGCTGTCGGGTACTTTCCGGACGTCTCGAATGGGCTCGCCCAAAGCTTGGTGACTTCGTGGAAGGTGTCCATGCACAGACCAAAATTCTCCCGATCAACAGATTCGACAAGCTCCAGGGCTGTGTCCCAGGTCGAACAGTATGTACCCCAGGAGAGTGGCTCATACGCGACTGAGACAACAGGTTTCTCAGCGCTAGCCAAATCCGCCAATTGCTGCAAATCCGATACAGTGAGGTTTTTGTCTGTGCTGGCATCATGGTTGTAGTTGGATGGTACTTGCAGATATGTCGCATTCAGCTTGCGCGCAATGTCGATCCAGTGCTTTGCGGTGGCCATTCGTTCATTCAATGGGGTGCTGTTTCCTTCAAAATTCTCGAACGCCGCCAATGACAAGATCTCCATGTTGAGGTCGTCGCAGACTTTCTTTATTTTTCCAGCAGCCTCTAGCATTGATACACCAAGGGCGTCTGAGTACCTCTTGAGGTCGGAGTAAACAACTTCAACTGCGGTAAAGCCATGCTGGGAGGCAACACGGATCTTTTGGTCCAGCGTGTGAGAGGGATGCTGGCCCAGGGAGAGGGTGCCAATTGCTTGTTTATTCGACAGCATTATGTATTCTATTGAGTATAGTCAGGAAGGATGATAATGTGTCTCGGCAGATAATGATGGAATGGAATCGATCATTTATAAATTAATCCGGATCCCCGCATTGTCGGGATTCAAATTCCGGTCGGAATTGATCCTGCGAATTTCATGAAAGTTGGCCTCCTGGCAAAATCATTCTATTCACTCTGTTACCATAGCGAGAAGTGTCTGAACACTTAAGCCGAGAAGCTTATATTGCAGAGCATCAGACTTGAAGTCATCCCCAGCTCCAGGCTTTCGACTGGAGTACCTCGCCAAGTACCGGGTTAGAAACCCCGAAAGTCAGTGAGCCGTTTTCCGGCCAATTAGACAGATACATTAGACCATGGCTCTCCTACAATAAAATCTTCTTGTAAGTACTATAAGAACTACTTGTGTTGGTCTTCTATTGTCATGCTGTATATCACTGTATTCCCAGCCACTCACACAGCCAATTCTCGAAGCCACGACCCTGTTCCCTCGCGAGAATCATTGAAATCTACCATATGAGAGGTGCAGTTGTGGCATTCATCATGACCAATGATCAATGTCCCAGCTAGGATATCATAATACCCTACAACCCCAACCTAGCAAGTCTCTCCTGCCCCTTATCCGTAAACAAAAGCAGTCCATTCCAGTACCCAACAACCCAAATCATCGGATACCGCCAATGAAACCACATCGGATGCTCATTGGCCCCGAACCACCCAAAATGCCTGTCCAAATTGTAGCAGAGATAGTTACAAGTGCTCAAAACTAACAACGACAAAATACCCGTAAATTGAGCCCCCTTCTTTCCATAATAGTGATCGACAATAAAGCAATTGGTCAGTGCCCCCATAGCACCGCCCATACCGAGTGGACAGAAGACGAGCGTCCACATGACTTTGTAGAAGAGGTCGCGAGTGCCGGTCATGATGAAGACGCCGACAGCGAGGAAGATGATTTCTGCGATGAGGGAGTTGAGGTAGAAGAGGATGAACGGGCGGATGTAGATGTTGCGGCGCTTTTGAGCCATTGGGAGATCTTTGTCCATTATTATGATCGGTTGAAAGGTGCTTGGGAGGGACATTTTAGGTGGTGGGTTCGGAAACAGATAGGATAATATGTTGTTCAAGGTATTCTGTGTGATTTATCCGCACTACCTCTGTCAATGTTTTATCCTCAGTTTATATTTCTCGCGTTTAACTAGGATAAGCTAGGTGATATTGCACGTCAGGAACCGAGGTTGGATTACTTTACCTCATCCCCGCTGTTATATTGGTGTTGCTGGTTACAAATCAGGATTACTGATCACTCCGTCGGCATCTCGCCATCAGAGAGCAGGAGGGGGTGGATCTCCGCTGCCTGATGTTTTATCAGCTCAACTCAGGGAGGGGGATAATAGATAAGGCATTGTTTTGAAAGTAATGTTCGGAGACTGCGACGGATCCTTCTGCGCAGTATGCAATCGGCCATCTAACAGTGAGTGATTTCCGATCTTCTGCTCGGTATGCGTTACTTTTATGCATTCGACGACATTGAATCGAACCAGTGACTACCACTGGCGTATGTATTCCCATATTCCTTCGAGTATCTTATATTGCGTTATTTCATCATAAGCGCTACTGTGCTGGGGATGACCAGTACACGTATACTGGCCAGTTACTTCATAGTAAAGTGATGCCGAACCAGTGGAACCGTGGCCACGGGCGATGTAATATTCCGAAGGGCTTTACCTCTGACGATTTCCTTGATTCATGAGGCTAGGTATTTGGTTTGAGGAATTGAGAAGAATGTATAGACGAGAATGACCTTGGAGTGTCCGATTATTAGAATTTCAGCCTGATAATGGACACCTCACACTTCCTTCGGCAGTTTGCCCTCATTTCTATCTGCTGCAATACTTTTCCAAATCCCGTTTAGTACTTCCGTGATTGAACCCGTGACCACTAATATGACCTTGGCAGTCAACGAGTCGCCTTGCGGAGTCCCTCGGGCCCAATCGGCGCAGAGTGTATTAATATTTGGTAGCATCCAAGCGGTCGACTGTCAAGGAAGGTTCCGACCGAGTTCTCTAACTACAAGCATGCAGATTATAGTGTAACTTGGCACTCATACGGTTGAATTGTGCTAATCAGCTTAATTATTCATTATTCAGAGGTAACTTCTGACTTGTGTTATAATATACGCGCCGGAATAAGTACCTGTCTTACCACATGAGCCTCCTTCATGAATTCCGAATCTGTAGCAGAGATATACAAAGATTAATTTGGGAGATAAAGACAGCTTACCACTACCATATACCCTGCATACCTAGCAAGCATGGCAACACTCGCAAAGCTGGCCATATCGGGCTACCTGACTGTGGGGGTGTGTGTGCCCTTCTACGTGCCGTACTTCAGATCCAGAAGTAAAAATCAACGGAGAATCATCATGCATGAGAGGTGAAGGCTCATTCAGCTCGAGAAGTAATTTTCCGTACTGACATTGAGCAGACCTCGAAAGTATCCGGCTATTGGACCTTTCTTTCAATTATATTGACTTGTCACGTGGGACTACGTAGTTCTGAAAGAATGGGATTGAATGATAGCCCTCGGGTACCAATGGCCTATTTCGATGAAGCTGGGATAGCATTGATGTGATACACTTACCATGCCCGTGAAGGGGGCCTGGTTCTCTAACACAAGATATCAGGAGATATCGAGAGTATCATGGTCAGATCAAATAAAATACATATTGAGGCTTAAGTTATGAAGTTTGTAGAGAGTCTATATTTACTATGTTACGGTTAGAGTGGCTACTCTTGCTAGTCACATTACGTCCGACATCTTCTTCCCGTTACCTCAAATACATTACTCATTTATGTAATATGGTTCGAAAGCCAACTCTGACATTCTCCTAGCTAGATATTTGTCATACACCTCTAGATAAACGGCAAAATGACAGAACTGGGATACTCTCCACCACAGTGAATGAAGTGCTTCCCACCATTAAGCTCCTCCTCCGGGCGCGGCTGTGACCAAGTTTTATACTCCGCGATGCTGGGGTATTGACCAGAAACCTTGCTCACTGTTAGCACAAGATTGTTTCTATGGAAATTCAACATGGTAACTCACCCGTACGCTGATCGTCTCACCAGCGTCAAAGTCCACGCCCATCGCCCAAATTCCAATCTCAAGTCGCACAATCTCTCCAGGACGGACCTTCTCCTGACGCGTGTGAGGGTGGAAGGGGAATTGTGGGTGAATGCTTTTATCTGCATCGATCGCACGGTGCGAAGCTCTAAGTATACCATTAGACCCCAAATGAAGGTTTGTGCTGGACTGTTCCTTCTCAGATATCTCGTCAATCGATTTGACCGGCGTCGCGTGGAATGGGAAATTGAGATGCATCAATGCTTTCCCGTTCTTGTCCTTCTTTCTTAAGATGACAAAAACAGTGAAGTCATCTCGATCTTCGCAAGACATGTACAAGACCGCCTTCGGTAGACCAATCAGTCTTGCTGGTTTGTCGAAGGTGTATGAGAACTCGGCGAAGCTGGATGTAAGCTCCGAGTCGTAGGAGATCTTTTCGTAAGGCCCAATCAAAGTTGGGTGGAGCTTCTCCGAAGAGAGGAAGAACTCTCGGTATTCAGTGGTAGGCGATGGGAAGTCCTCGAGCACGATGTCGTCGATGGCCTCTCGATCCCCGAACTGTAGCGCAGACCAACGCACCTTGGGAGTTTTCTCCCAGTCATTCTCAACTCCCTTGAGATAGCGATCAAAGAAATCGAAGAGCTCATCCATGGACTCCGGACAGCTATACAGCTCATACCACTCCTGTTTGCTTCCCCAGCGAATCCACTTTTTATCATGTGGAAGCTCTAGCCAGGCTCGAACGGAACCCATAGTGTGAATAGAGCTCACATCCGAGCCTCGGATATAGACGGGACAAAGCACTTTGGTCATATCTGCCCGCTTATCCTCCCAGAAGGGGCTAGAAACAGGCGAGCGGCGGTACATCTCCTCGAAATCCTCAATGCCGGAGTTGGCTGGTCCACGAACAATTTCGTTGGTGATAAGATCGAAGTTGCTCATCGAGAACCACCCACCGCGACAAAACTGTTCACGATAGATATCTCCCGATCCTTCCCATGGTGCAATAGCCTTGAGTGACGGCGGCTGCTGAGAAGCAATGAACCACTGAGAGATCGCTAGGGCCGAGTTCCCTGCCATGCCGATGCACCCATTGCACCAGTCCATCTTCGCAATGGCCTCAACGACGTCGTATCCGTCTTCCGCATCTTGAGAGCCCATAACGGTGATAAGACCGTCACTATTTCCTGCTCCGCGCGTGTCAACACTGACAATTGCATACCCGCGCGGACACCATGTCGCCGGATCGAGGCCCTCAAATTTCTCGAGACCGCTCAAGTCAGAGCGCGGCACGCAGCAGTTCCACACGCACATGGGGAGCATGTCGAGTGCACTATACTTTTTGCCGTAGAAGGACCAGCTCAGTACGGCAGGAATCTTCTCCGCAGAGCCAGCTGGTCGGTAAATGTCGACGTATAGCCTTGCGCCATCACGGACAACGATCTCGACGTCGTGGTCGATGCGAATATCGCTCTGTATGGGCTTGGCATTGAAGCCATTCCATCCTGCCGGTAGGACTTCTGATTTGCCTTTTCGGGGTCGTACGTAGCCGTTTTCACCCTCTTTCGGGGCTTTGATACGCTTGTAAGCGACTTGGACCGGAGGAGGCATATTCGATGTAGCACGTGATGTTAGTGTACTGCTTTGGAAGCTTTCACAGATTCTAGCAAATCAAATCATACTGCAATTTCTTCACATTTAAGTTGTCTATCCAGCATCATCTTCCCCGCCTTCCGGTGTCTATAATGCACATGTCTCGGGGCTTTAGTGACCGAAGCTCGGGCTGCCCCGAAGTCAGCACCTCCCCCGAAGCCAAGGGCGGGGTGCTCGGCGCTCCCCGCATTTCCTCCAGACTGATGAAGGCCCCGAGCTTCGGGGCAGGATGTTAGCCCTTCGGAGCTTGAGGCTGCTGGATGTTTAAGTGAATTTTGAACACCCACTTGAAGACTCGACGAGAAGACCGGTGTTCAATTCTAATCCATTGATCAAGTTGGGTATCGATTGAAGAAAGCACTATGTCAACAACCACTGTCATTCAGGAGATCGCCGAAGCGACCAACGAGTCCTACACAGTGAAGGACCTAATTGACTTCAGCGACCGTCACTACGGCGATTGGCGCGATGAGTTTCACAAAAACGGCTGCGTCGTTATCAAGAACGTGATTAGTCCCGAACGGGCGAAGTACTACTGCGACAAGCAGATCGAGTGGCTGAAGAGTTTTGACCTTGGATTCGACGAGAATGACGAGAGTACCTGGACTACTGATCATCTTCCTATCAGCTTCAAGGGAGGGTAAGTTCCCTTGTTCCCGAGGGCTGACTACTACTAACAGAAGATCAGCATGTACTATGGCTACGCAGCACCCCATGAAAAGATAGCCTGGGAAGCTCGCACAGAGCCAGCCGTCATTGAGATCTTTGAGAAGCTCTGGGAGACCAAGGAGCTTCTTAGCTCTTTCGACGGCATGAACATCTCGCTCCCACGTCGGAAGGATGTCAACTGGAGTCCCTGGCCACACTGCGATCAGAACCCCAACCGGAAGGGGTAAGTCACCGAAGTGCTTAGACTAGACAGAAGGATACTAATGTTGCTATAGCATGCAAGCAGTGCAGGGCCTTGTCAATTTTGCCCCCAACGGCCCCAAAGACGGTGGCCTCATGCTCATGAAGGGCTCTGCCAAACTCTTCGATGAGTTCTTCGCTCAGGACCGTGATCCCTATGACCACGAGGATGCTCCCCCACCGGAGATCAAGTACATGGACCTGTTCCTTTTCCACCAAAGGGACCTCAAGTGGTTCGAGGACCGCGGTTGCGAACTCATCAAGGTTAATATGGACCCCGGTGACTTGGTCCTCTGGGATTCTCGGACCATGCACTATGCTTGTCTGCCCGAAGGTGACCAAATCCGCCACGTCCAGTATGTCTGCATGACGCCCAGGCGATTTGCGACCGAAAAGGCCTTGGAGCTGAAGAAATACTGTTTTGAAAATTACATGGGTACTACCCACTGGCCTCACTGGTATGTAATCCTTCGCTGCCTGTATTGATGTACATGCTAATTTTCGCAGCAATATCCGCCCGTCTACCGACAAGCCGATGAGGAATGGAAAGGTGTGCCCTAAGGATCGTACGGAGCCTTATGAGAAGCCCGAATTGACCGATACGGTCCTCAAGCTCGCGGGTGTCAAGGATTACTAGGTAGTTTTGCGTATTTGTATACAGACTGTCAGATAATTGTTCAATATTACATACTTTATTCTCCATACTGCTGCTTTGTAGCCTGTACACTGTTCAAGTAACCTAAGTTATCAGATACACGAGTACAGATGCTAGTTCCTACATCAACTTAGACTTGCCAGACTTGACTCGTTACATTGATATTAGCTTTTGCCCCTGCTAGTTGACTTAACCCCGCCGAAGTATCTTCCATACTAGCTTTCGGAGCACTAGACCTCGGCGAGGCCCCGAGCCAGCTCTTCCCCGAGGCCATTGGTGGCGACTTGGCTATCGGAATGCGGGGAAGATTTGGTGGCTTCGAAGCTATACTCGTCACAGTCAAGGTTCGGCACGGTTATGGTGGTGGTCCAGCGAGACAATCTGCCTTTCTTGTGTCTGCCATCAGTCACACGGGTACTAACTGATACTATGGCGAATATATTTATACGATCAGCTGGGCCATGACCCGTACTACCACCGCTCACACCCATTGCGGGTAAACAGGACCTACGCACCAACATTCCTCCCGTCTTCCACAATGGATGACACCACAAAGAAAGACGTGGTCTACGTGGAAGACATCGAGGAGGGAGGGATTATGAGGGCTAAGGGGAAGGTGATGGGCACTGTGAAGATCACGGAGGGAACGGTGGTGTATATACCTACTCCCACCGCTGACCCGCAAGGCGAGTACATCTGCTATTCAAAAGATATGGAAGAATAACAATGAACAGATCCTCTGAATATGTCTGTTTGGCAGAAGTCCATTATACTTATCGTCATCTCTATGTGTATGTGGTGGATCACCCCGGATTTGATTTTCTTGGCCATCCTGATCGTTTGCAGTCTCATGTTTGGGTCTGGCTTTGGTCAGTGGGTTCGGAGGACTACTGCAATTCTACATTCCAGGATATACAGCCGTAGGAAAGGACTATGATGACATTTCAAACTTGATGACATACCCGACGTTGTTCATGTGAGTTATGAAGTACCACATCGAGGGCAGAGCTGATTTCGAACCAGGGGCATCGGGAACCTCATCGGTATGCCAATAGCGATCGGTGTGGGAAGGAGAATCGTCCTCCTAGTCTCGACTGTCGTGCTCGTCCTTGGATCAGTACTATGCGCAACTGCGAAGACATACGAATGGCATCTGGGTGCTCGAATGGTGCTTGGCTTAGCAGCCGGACAGAGCGAGGCATTGATTCCAATGATTACCCAGGTAGGTGATCCACGCAACCATTCTAGACCAACGTCCTGACTTGCTTCCCCCAGGAGATCTTCTTCCTCCATGAGCGCAGCAAGGCCCTCATGGTACAACTAGCTATCCAAGTTTCCTTAACATCTGTATGGACACTATTCGCAGGCCCAATCGCCCAGTCCATCACACCAGAGGGGTGGTACGGTCTTGGAGCCGGCCTTGCTGGAGCGCTGCTCTTAGTTGCTCTTGTCCTCCTACCAGAGACGAAATACAACCGCCCTCTCACATCCTACCAGGAAACCAACTCCGACCCAACAAGCACCTCTCCTGACCTCAAAAAGGACCTAGGAGCCGAGGTATGCACGGTCCGCCCCGCCTTAGACTTCGAGAGATACGCACGGCGCACATGGACATCCGACATGCGACTCTGGGTCGGGACGCCCCAGTGGACAGAAACCTGGGACGTGCTAAGAGTAAGTACATGTGCAAAGAGAACTGTCTCTGCATTTCTCTAACAGCAGCCAGCAAACCTTCGAACTCCTCTTCTTCCCAAACGTCCTCTGGGCACTGCTTCTCAACGGCCTCACAATCGGCGTCAACGTCGCCATCGGCACCACATACAGCACCATCCTCGCCAACCCACCCTACAACTGGCCCGACAGCAGCGCAAGCTACATCAACTGCGGCCAGATCATCGTCGCCATCGTTGCCCTGCCCCTCCTCGGCCACGGCTCTGACTACCTAGTGAAGTACTTTGCCAAACGCAACAACGGTATCCACGAGCCCGAAATCCGCATCATCCCTCTCATCTTCCCCATCATAGTCGGCACCTTCACGGCAGCACTATATGGCCAAGGTGGCGCCCACCCTTACCAATACCACTGGTTCATATATGCCTGGACGGTAGCAGCGTACTACTTTTGCTTCGTTGGGGCGAATATCGTTGGCATTACATACCTGCTTGATAGTTATCCGGGGAGGTCGGGGCCGTTGTTGGTTATCATTTGCGCCTTTCGGGGGTTCATCTCCTTCGGAACGAGTTATGCTGTGTCGCCGTTCATTGAGCTTCATGGGTATGATGGCGCTTTTGGGACTTATGCGGCCTTGACGGCGGCGTTTGGACTGTTGGGGATTCCAGTGTTTATCTGGGGGAAGCAGATTCGGAGGTTTACAGGGCGGTTTGCGAAGAACAAGGCGGATTAATTGGAGGTGGATGTGCTTGTGTGGTTCACACCTATGTGGGATATTCTGATTGAGCTGTTGTTTATTTGTGGTCATCCCCGGGGCAGGAGAATAGTGAAATTGGAAGTATGAGTTCGGTGGCAATGCATGGATGTTTGAGCTGTGGATTGATATGTAGCTGGCTGTAGACTCCCGAAGAACAACAATCCCTTGGAGGATTAAACTATTAGTAAAGGGGGGGGGGTGGTGTCCATGAGATACATGTCTACAACACTTGGTAATCAAGAGTAACTAAGTATTAGTGCTAAGGTATCGAGTGAAAGTACTCCGCAGCACATGACCTGATCGCCCAAATCTCGTGCCCAACTTTGGTCTCTCCACCTTTCTGACGAACCTGATCGAAGGATCAAAACTGTTTCCAGTCTCCCTATCACTTTCACCCTGCACATCCAGCAAGCTACTTATGATTGATCCATACCACCAGGTCACACGGGTTACGAGATCCCCATAAATGGTCGAAATCGAAACGACGTGTCGTACGCTCAGGTTGAAGCGCGTCGTGGGGAGCCTTTGGTCGGGCATCTCGCCAGACTGTCGGGCGGGAATATTTCTCCATCTTATTACAGCATAGAGTACTGTCCCTCAGCCACTTCCCCACTGCATTGCGCTAACTGTGGGCTGATTCAGGCTCTTGTTGTACCGATCCGCAAGATCCTCGCAAACACCCCAGATGCGTCTCCGGTTGGCGACACCAATTAGCTTCACGTCGTCCATGCCGTACCGAGGAGCAGTCATCTTTTCGAGCCACATGTACATCCTCTTATAATTGAGATCCGCCGGGACCTTCTGGTTCTTTGCTGCCTGAAGCTCCCAGAACCATGGCATGTTCTGCTGCATATACTGCTTCCAGAATAGATTATCCTGGGTGACGAGGTGAATGTGCAAGGAGGCTTCAGTCAGTGCCTTTAGCGAATCGCTAGGCAAGAATTTGCAGATCTGATAAACGATCTCAAGGGGCAGTTTGCCGAATGGGCTGACGGGCTTCCGGTCGCGGAGATCCAGCTCCACAAACGGGGTCTTCAAGCCGCTGTTCGTCTCCATGTTGCTTTGGAGGTGTTCATCGAGTCCGGGTGTTTCCACCGGGTGGGCGGCACAGTACTGCTCCGATTGTTAACATGGTTTAGACGCAGCTCGGTGACGATATGCTTGCCTCTGCGCCCGGGATACATTCCCAGTAGCGGCCTTGCGAGCGCTGGATGTCGTCTCCGTAGCTCAATTGCAGGGCGGACCCGGACATGTTGCACAACGGCGTCATGATATTGTACAACACGTCCAGATTGACGTTTTTAGTGTCAGTCGTACCCGTCAGTGCGCGAGTTAAGATCTCAAAACAGCACCAGTGGAACGGTAAGACGGGACCGGGCGCTTCCTCCGAGCCATGGCCATAGCTTTGAACGGTCAGAATGGGGTCAACAAGACGGGCCTACGAAGTGGGTTTGTCACACCATGAATAAACGCGCTGAGAACGCGACCGAGAACCATCTGCAGGAAGGTTAATAACGTGTACCGAAGCACATTCGCTCAATCAGCATACCAGATTTGGCCTTGACGACAAACTCGCCCTAATACGTAGTTAGCTTTGATCGCATGGATTCGCACTCAGTGAGCGCCTACAATATCGGCATAGTATCCTTCATCCGAGAGAAACGCTCTAAAAGATTGTTAAACGGGTCCCTCCGACCGCGCAAATTGCAGCAGCACCTACTTTGGCGAACCCGGTTTAGCGTTTTCATCCACCCCCAGGCAGTGTGCCTTATACAACCAGGAGATATTGTCCCAGCCAACAATGCGGGGATCGTAGCTGCGGACGGGCTCCTCATTTTCCTCTCCCTCGTGGGACACCTGCCTGAAGTCTTTACCGGCCTGCAGCGCCCGGCATCGCTTTTCGATCCACCGCCTGCGGCGCTCGAGGGCTGTCTCAGACGGGGCCTCGATGTGCATGCCACAGAAACCAACACCGCAGATTGCGCAGTAGCAATCGAAAGCCATGGTGGTGAGGGGGAAATCAGTATCCTGAATTGGAACTGAGGTGAAAGAGTGGAATGGTATGGCTATTCTGGCGAGCTGATGGGGATAAAAAAGGATCGCCCCCCAAGGCGTGCCAGAATAAATACCGAAAGCGAAGGGGGTGTGGGAGGGCCCACCGCGATGGATGGAGTGGAACGCCGGAAGCAATCCATTCAGGGGGCGAGCATCAACTCTTCGCCCGCACACTAAAGGATTGGGGAAAACTCTTCGCGGCGATCAGGCGACCTAAAAATATGACACCGACATTTTACCAGCGACCAACTTGATAGACGCCATGTCATGGCCTCGCTGAGTTGGCAGGGAAGATCTCCTGAGGTCTTTTTTGTTACAGTTGATAGAGCTGTCTTGGTACTACATTTTAAGCCTTAGGGTGGGTAGGGAACTGGGGGCAATCGCAACTTGCCTGAATGATAGCAAGCCACGCTCACCCCCAGAAGATGTACGACAGACTTTACTAGAAAAAGTTAACCTTAAAATCCTAGCCTGAGGCTGTCGCCAACTCGAAAAGGCGGTGTTTCTTCCCTCCATTTCAATCGAGCTGGAAAGCCAAGCGCCGATCTCCGGAATTGGGGTTACCGCATGTATCCCTTGCCCTGTGTGGCATGACTGCTGCTGCTCTTGCTAGTTGCTACTGCTGCTGATGTGGCAGGAAGGGACAACAACGACATTGTCAACTACGGGATGACCTGATCGGGCGAATTCAGGAACACGAGGCAAATTTTTTTTCTTTTTCCCTGGGCCACGCCTTGCCCGGGCCGATGAAATGGAATGGATGGAATTGTTGGTTCAGGAACGATTTCTGATTGTGGCACAACCCCGTGACCAAACCTTGCCACTGGCTAACTAATCAACTAAACTGCTATCACATTGGTCCAGCCGGGCCCAGAAGCCCGCCTCCCCCTTCTTCGCCTTCTTCGCCTTCTCCTCGGCTGTCGGATCTGGGCCGGATTCCCGTCCAACTGCTGACTGCACTGCACAATTGCTGGCTGGACCGCAATAATACCCTGTTTTATGATCCGTGATCGTGTTGTGCTCTGCACGGATCGAAGCTTTTCGAAGCTCCAGCTTCGTAGTTAAGTTGGCAGGTCACAAGACCTTGTCTAGCTTAGCTATATTTATCTACGTTAATTTCGGACCCGCCACGTTTTGCTACAGTCACGCGGACAGATGTAGTGGTGTTTTTGCCTTAGACAAGGCTTTGCTATCGCATTGTAGCCTGTTCCCTGCTCTTCTCGGTCCTTCTAGCTACTTTCAAGTGCCTAACCTTTCGTACAATGTTCTATAGCTCGGGTCTGGCGGCAAGGCAGGGAACACAGGAAACCTGGTGGGTAGTGAGCGCCACCTAAGTTCTACTGTACCTACATAGGATAACTAACCACTTGCGGGGGCGCGGCATTTCGCCCGCCTTAGTGCTCGGCAGTTAGCTACTTCAACAACAACAACTTGCACGTATTCACCATCAACAGAAGACGCTCCGGGCACAACCAAATGACACTCCCTTATCCCCCCCGAATGGCTCGTCTGCCTTTGAACGGGCTGATCTCCGAAGATAGCATGCATTTCTGGAAGGTTCGGACTGACAAGCTCTGGCTCAACAGGCTTCATCAGGTCAGATTTGACTAGTAATGATCTTGATTCCACGGTCACAGAGCACATTGTGCTTTCCAGAATCAATGTCTATAAATGAAAGTTCTGGGCAAACCTCAATGGCTCTGTACCTTTCGAAATCGATATAAAGGTTTGTACTAGCGGGAAGTGTACTCCACCACGAGGATAGGCGTTTGCCTTGGACTTTAGAATTATCAAAGATGTATCCCTTCGGGGGCTGGGAAGAATAATGAGTTTAGCCATAGCTCAATATATAATCGGTGGCCCTGACGTCTTCTGCTTTCGAGTTTAACATGGACAAATGTTTCTTGAGCATAACTATGTAATCACACTCTCGGGCTGCTTCCCCTGATATACTGGCTGCCAGCTCCGAGTTGGCGCCTGCATTCGCCCATTGATGGTCGTTTATCCTGCCAACCAGTTCAAAAGCGATTGCCATCGGCCCTTTTTAAATCCTAGGGCTCAGAGGTAAGCAGGCTAGCCTCGCGGCGTCTCAAAGTAGCCTTCAATTGCGACTGGGAATTACTTCGAAGCTTGTGATAAACCTGGTGATCAGCTTCTGGTCGAGAGCGACAAGCTTAGGATGAGGATGGCGCTTTGGATCATCCCTTATGTACGGAATGATGCACAATATTACTCCTGAGACTGTAATATAGTACCTCGTCCTCATTATCACATTCTCATGGGTAATATTCGTTGGCCCATCAGTGTTCGCCACCACACACGCGTCTTCGCAGCTGAAGGCTATCTCTCGCCGCGAAAGGCTGCGAAATGTATGTTTTGACTGGGGATGCTAAGCTTTTCAAGGAATCTGTTTTAGAGGGTTTTCTTCAAAGTTATCATGATAGAGATGATGTGAGGAAAGTATAATTCCTTTCTTTCTTGATACAACGCGATATATATATTTATATATCCATTACTAGTATGTCTAAGGTCACTAAATACCTGCCTGTTTGGGATATTAAGTAGAGAGTTGGGAGATGTAGGATAGATATAAGTGAAGGATGGTGGGTTTTATATATTAAATGGCAGAGTTGATATTTCCTCTCGAAGGTTGATATCAGTCACAACTTCGGGAGACTAGCCAATGACCAGTGACTGAGATATGATTCACCTTCAAAGTTGCTCATATCATCTAATCTGCGTGTTCATGTAGAAACGAATACTTTTTACCGCATTATCTAGTTATGATCTTTCTGGTAATAAGCCCGATATCCGAACCCCCACCCCAAAACAGATCTTGAAATTCTAGCATTATTCTATACCTTGTCTGCAAATATCCATGTTTGGACTCTTTGCCAACCGTGTTTCGTCGTCCTTCTGCTCATCTTCGTCTCACCCATCTCTGTTCAATTTAACTTTCCCAGATAGCCTACTCTCATTTCCTGGCCTCGTGAGTAGACTGTTATATATGTTTGGGGGTAATACCAGCGCCTCGGTTATGGAAATTCCCACCAAACATCATACACAATGCGATGATGTCATACATGCAGATTCCCATGTCCGATGACTAGATTTAAATGGCCCAGCCATTCATGAAGGGTGGACGGGGCGATGGCTTGCAGGTGGAATGCGGGGTTGCGGTTCAGTCGGATGTGGCATCATTGTAATACCTTGCTGGAGAGCCTCCGGAAAAAGAATTGGAGAGATAATATCTCAAGTGGGATGAGGAGAAGCATTTGCGGGGAAGTGTGTCTGACGCATTCGATGCAGTGATGATGCCTCCCTACGAAAATAACAAAACTTATACTGTGTGGATGTGTAGATTGGCGCTTCAGCATTTAGGGCTGGAGACGAAAGCATCATGTAGACTGGTCCCCATTGGGGTCACTGTTTCGGACAACTTTGTGTCCCTGGCAAGACGAAAATGATTCTCTACAGTAATCTTGCCTCTTTAGTAGTGATGGCATCTATCACTAAAGCAATATTATGAACTGTCATAGTGGAAGAAACCTCCAAGGTCCCTAATTGGAGACGTGTGAAACAAATTCCCGGTCGTGTCGCCTTTCTACACGTGTCCGACCGACCCAAAATGACGGGACATTCAGAAATATTCTAAATTAGTCTCATTACATCATGCATCCTGTCCCGTCCATAACCATCGCGCAGAACGGCCAAGAGTTGACGGAAGGCTTGTTTTTGTGCTGCCTACCACTTGCAGATCCGTGGACATTTCAAACTTTTATTTGCTTTTTCCAATTCCATTTTTATCTTTTGACTACAGTGTTAATTGTCAGGGCTAGGATCTAGTGGTTAGCAAAAGAAGCAAGCAATGTCGATATCGTGGTGCCTTCCACTGCCTACGTTGTGAGTGTGCCTTGCAACAGCCACAGTATCTTTCTATCCCCATTCATCCCCTCATGGTGCCCCTCCCCCTCATGCGGACCAAAGACCGCCTGAGCACCTTGTTACGGGCCTCCTTCCGTGGTCATCTGCAAGATCTTCATAGCCACCGTTTCCAAGCCTATGCCCCGCTCCCGCACGTTGGGTTGATGCATACACACGCTGTTCCAGGCAACGGCATGATGTTAATATAGTGGGCTAAAGTGCGGGCAGTTCTGCACATGAAGGACCTTGATGAAAGTCAAAATGACTTTATCCGGGAGTCTCATTTATAATTGGCCTTGTGGCGTAACAGGCTGTTGTCAATTACACAATCAATATTGACAAGCGAAATGCTTTTGCGAACTTCCTTCTTTGCTATCTTAGTCCCAGCCCTGGCGGAGCAGAAACGCTCTCCCGATGTCATCAGTAGCCTCGATGCGGACTGTCTTTGTCCGATATACACCGCTCTATCACAATACACATTTGCTAGTGGCCCTGCCGAAGGCAGTTACAATCACTCAATATCAGTGACAACCTTCTTTGCTGAGGAAAGCTATATAGAGACAACAACAAACTTTGAGGGCATCTGCAACAAAACGGTGGAAGTTGCTTCCATGTATGCGAGTGCAAGAGCGAGATGTGATGGAAGTAGTCCAGCGGCTACCATTTCGTTCTGGCAGGAATTGTGCGATGTCAATCTTTCATCTATCGATCCCAATGGATCAAGATCGTACGACTCAATTCCAATTCTTGATCCGGATGTCAATACGACTGCCTCTACTGGAATCATCAAATCACCTGTCCTGTTGAGTGAGTCATATTACAAGCGGGCGTACAAAACATGCGTATGTACATTCTATCCTCAGTAAACGCAAAGACGCCTAATTTATGCCCCAGGTCATTCATGAAAAAGCACTGGGCCAGGATATCCGGTTTGGCTGGGCGTTAATGGGTTACTGGGGAGCTATCCTGGGTCTCGGGACAGTGCAGAAAATCCTAAGCTTCTGGACGATTAGGCGGACTATAGACCCACGCAGGGATACTGAAGCCAATGCAAACTCTGGACCTATCGAACACAAGCAGATCTCTCGTCCCTTATCGTCAACCATCCATGCTCTGCGTACCCATATTGTTGTTCCAGCAAGCTTCACACCAAAATTGCCTCATCACCAGCGACTTCTTTACGGACATTGTATTCCCAAGCGACTTGATTTAATAATCGTTTTCGGGTTCTGGCTCCTCTGTGTCCTCTTAGCCTGTGTCAACTACAATGGAGATACTCGGTAAGCATCTCATATCTTCCTATGTCCAACGCTAACAGCACTAGGACGTCGACCATGCCCCAGCGCAACTGGCATTACTCATCCGATAGAACGGGTATTCTTGCCTATGCTTGTCTACCGTTCTTATGGCTCTTTAGCGGACGCAACAACATCTTCCTCTGGGTAACCAACTTTGACATTCAATCCTTCAACACATTCCATCGGCATATTGCATGGGCCTGCACACTCCTTGCCATTGTTCACTCGATTGGGTACAGCCTAATTTTAGCAGACTATGGTAAGTCTTTCGTCCTCACTTCAAGTCCACTATTAACAATTCAGAGGACGCATATCACGAAGCGTGGAGCCATAAACCGTGGTACATGGGCGTAATTGTAAGTCTGTTTGCATCCTCTGCTGACCTATGCTAACATCTTCAGGCGGTTGTTGCCATGTCAGTTTTGTTAATCCACTCCATCACGTGGCTACGACGCAAGTGGTACGAGATATTCCTGATTTCCCATATCGTACTGGCCATCGTCATAATCTATGCTCTATTCCAGTAAGTCGGTTCCTTCACTTCTTCACTTCCCTACTAACCCACCAGACATACCCGCCCCGACGGACCGCAGTGGAACCCATACCTCTGGACTGTAGTAGCTATATGGACCTTCGATCGCATCCTCCGCATACTTCGCCTCGCATACTGCAACCTCCACATAAAATCCAGCGAAAGCAAAATCTCCCTGCCATCATCAACGGTTACATACGCTCCCGACAGCGACCTAATGACGATAAAAATAGAGGCACCCTCCCATCTCACACCCAAGGCAGGCCAACACTACTTCCTCTCCCAGCCACTGAGCGTGCATTGTTTTGAAAACCATCCTTTTGCACTGGGTGCATATTCCGAAGCACCATCGCATTCACCGAAGGAGGAAAGCAAATTGACCTTCTACGTCCGTCCTTACAATGGTTGGACAAAATCGCTTCGTGATCGCTGCATCAAAGCAAATAATAGCATACACCCACTCCTCCTCCTAGAAGGACCCTATGGCCACACGGCACCGCTGCATACCTTTGACACGGTGTTGTTAATTGCCGGGGGGACAGGCATCGCAGCTACGCTGCCATATATACTCGACTATGCCGCCAGGTTGAGAAGACAAACTACGAAGACGACCAGTATACATCTATTATGGTCTGCTCGTCAGAAGACTATGTTCTCCACTGTATTCGAAGAAGAGCTGAGCCACGTTTTAGAGTGTGAGGGGGTTCAAGTCAGCTTTTTCTGTACTGGAAGTGCTCCAGTGTCGCTAATTGAGAGCGACAAAGAGGTCGCTGTTAGGCCTGTAACTAATGCAGTAGGGTCAAATATGTGCTACTACGACGGCCGTCCTGATATTCGTGGAGCCGTTGGGACAGGGGCTGAAATGGCTCATGAGTGCAGCACGAGGCTGGCGGTGCTTTGCTCTGGACCTGGAATGATGGCAGATGAGTGTCGGTTAGCGGTGTATGAGGCGATGAGAAGGGGGTGTCAGGGTATACGGTACTTCGAGGAGGCATTTACTTGGTAAATGTTTCTGCTTTGTTCAGTAAAACAATAGTTTGGATATCACGACGCCCTCCATGCTCGCGGACGAATGACAGACAAAATATTTTTCGTGTATCTTTTGCGATATAACGAACACTCCGTTACTGCTTATGAGGCACAGGATTTCCAGAGAAGTGCTTGCTGTATTTAAAACTACTGTAGAGTACAGAATTCTTTCCCATTCTCCCTGCAACCAACTGTATCTTCTACACCATGTTCACCAAACCTCCGACTCTGCCAACCACTGTAACATCAACTCCCTCCTCTCCACCCCATCCGTCAACCTACCCTTTTCAAACTCATCCCCAAATACATCGTCTCCTTCTCCTCCCCACTAGGCTCCCATCTCACCAACCCCTCCCCATTCGAATCCCCGTACTTGATGAAATTCGACCAATACGCCACCATCACCCTCTCAATCTCAAAGTCACGCTCCGTCCACGGCATATCCGGATAGTTATACGGCAAATACCCAAAGACATAATACATCTCACTCCCATGGAACGCACCCAGACTCTGTCCCGGCGGCGCATGGTCCCAGGAATACGTGTACACGGGGGCTGTAGCGCCGCCAGCGTACCAATCTAGGGCCCAGGACCAGGTACTTACTCTGCCGAGGTCTGCCCAGAAGGCGTTATTGGCTGGGGTGGTTGATTCTGTGTCGTTGGCTGGGTATAGGAGAAGAATTCTTCGGCGAGATGGGGAAAGGGAGCAAACATGATGGGAAAGTTGGAGCGGAAGGTGGAGAATCCTGGGTCTGTAGCGGCGCCAGACTCGTCTTTGTTGTTGCCGGTGAGGATGGGGATGTTGGGGTGGGTGTTGTCTGAGAGGGTGGAGGCGTAGGTGTGTGGGAGGACGTAGCCGTCCAGGACGAGGCGCCATTCTGGAGCTTCCATGAAAGTGCTGACGTTTTAGTAGTTTGTGTTGTCGAAGATGGTGGCGTTGAGGAGGTCGGTGGTTAACAGGGGGTTGAGACGGAGAGAGCACGCATTTCGGAGAGGGTTGATGCGTTGAGTGAGGTCATCACGGAGAGGCCAGAGGATTCGGCTTCGTCTTTCTGACGGTAGCTTGTTGCCAGACTGCCTGTTAGGGGGTCTCGAGGAGATCGCGAGCAGCTTTCGGCGATGATTCCTGATGCTAGACCGTTGGCAAGAGGGGAGTACATCATGTCGAGGGAGCAGGACGAGCCAGAGGATTGGCCGCCCACGGTAACGCGAGCGGGATCGCCGCCGAACGAGGCAATGTTGGCTTGCACCCATTCCAGGGCGGCGATGATGTCGAGGATGCCGTAGTTGCCGAAGCTGTTGTGAGGGGATTCGGCGGAGAGGAGAGGGTGGGCGAGGAAGCCGAGAGGGCCGAGGCGGAAGTTGAAGGTGATGGTTATAATGTCTTGCGAGGCAAGGCCGCTGCCGTCGTAGGTTACAACGTCGCCGGAGCCGTCAATGACGCGGCCGCTGTAGGCCCAGATATAGACGGGGAGTGGGGTGGAAGGTGTCGTAGTAGGGGTCCAGATGTTCATGTAGAGACAGTCTTCACTTTGGTCGGCTGGGCCGGTCGTCCATAGGCCGGTGCCCATGTTTAGGGCCTGGGGGCATTGGGCGCTGAACTCTGTTGCGTTGTATGTGCCGCTCCATGGCTCGGGCTTGACCGGGGGCTTCCAGCGGAGTTCGCCTGTGGGAGGTGCCGCATAGGGAATGCCTTTGAAGAATTTGATGTTGGGCCGGTAGGGGGATGTTGTGCTCAAGATGTCACCATAGTTTCTGTGGACAATGGGGAAGGTGGAGGCATTGTTAATGGGAGAAGATGCCGCTACTGCAACGGGGAGGAAGAGAATGAGAAGCATGAGGTGGCTGGGCCACTGAGGCCGATTCTATGCTTAGTACTAGTAATATGTTTGAGAATGAGGGTTTTGGAATGAGAGCTGTGCAGGTTTATATGTCTACGACGGGCGTATTAGTTACAACTCCACGAATATCTGCTTTCTTCAATTCTCATACCCCGCATAATCCCCACATCTAATCCCTTCTCCACAGAATGCAGTGAGTAGTAGGCCCGAATATGTTTGTTTATTGTGCTGGTATTGTGCCGAAACGAGATGCAGTAGCCGGGGTACGATGAGCACAGACGGCCAATATTGCAGATCATGTCCTCGGCAATTGGGCCGTTCTGGCACTGCGGTCATTCTGCACATCCTTGGGTCCTTACTGTAGTAAAAACACATTTGCCTGTCCTCGTTTCGTTGTGTGGTAGGCATCAGTGATGCCCTTATATGTGTACAACATTGGCAGAAGTTGTGCTTGACGGCTTTGTAAATCCCAGCATTGTACTGTTTGTCCCTCTCCATTATAAAAGTCTGTCTGGGGTCAAATCTACGACCCGTCTTAACGCCGAGCTATGCGGGGTCTCGCAAGGATATGCTGCTTTCGTTGATTATGACCGAAAGGGCTCGGGACATTTATTTTAACTATAGTATATCATATAGAGCGATCGGCTTGAGCAATGGTCTGTTCTCGCTCGGCTGACAAATTATATATGACTGATATTGTAAAGTTATATTACATCTGTGAGTAAGCATAATCTAATATCACAACACTAAGTGTTGAGTTTCTATATGTGGTATATCGATGGCGTCTATTCAGACGTCGGACGTCACATCATCACCGACGCGGGGTTGCGGGGATATTGCTATCTTCGCCAGTGACAGAATGTAAGAGAACTAGTCCGAACTGGCTGGTGCGAAATTTGACTTTTCGCGCAGGGTGCGTCCATATTTCATGAAAACGAATGGGATCGGAAATGCAAGGCAAGCGATGCCTCCCATTAAACTAGCAGCAGGTCCCACGCCCAGATTGTGGAACATTGGCTTCGCCGCCAATGGCAACCCCGCGGCCACAAAGGATCTCAGCATGGTGTTTGCTGAAATTGCACTGGCGGCATACGGCCCGTACGTGTCGATCAAATAGTTAATACATTGCTGGAAGATGATATTATGTCCGGCGCCGACGAATACTGCATAGATGTCAGTCTGTCTTTTGACATCGTGGGAGAATCTTATGGCATACCTCCTCCAACCGTGGGCAGTACCCACGAAAACTTTGGTGCTGCGGTCCATCCAAGCCAGAATAGTCCCGTGGGCAGAAATATCACCCCGAGCACCAGGGGAGGAAGTCGTGCTTCAGGAACAGCCTTTCCACCGTTATCCATAACCGCTTTGGCATACCGTGTTCGATACGCAAAGGTGATTCCGACAGCACAAGCTGTGCCGACAAGGATCCCGAGGAATGGCAAGGAAGCAATCACTGGACTGTATCCACGTACTTCTTCAAATACAATTGGGTATACCTGGAGACATAGATAGATTAAACCATACGAGAAAGATGCGTACGCTGCAACACAGGCCATGATGCTCTCGGTTGTCAACATGCTGGGGAAAGTCAGAGATTGTTCACGACAAGAGCGACGCGCGAAGACACACCGTATCGGACGAAGGAAATGTTTCGTAACTGCATTTTCGAGGCTGATGCTCTCATGCTCGTGAGGATGCCAGTATCGTTCTTCTCCTGTCGTCCTGCGCATATTCTGTGCCCTGTTTCTCAACAAGACAGGAGAATATGTTTCTGACAGAGTCACGGTAGCAAGGGCAAATAAGGCAAAACAACAGATGGCTTCGATATACATGGTCCCTAAATTCATCAGCTTGGACAATTAAGATTAGTTGTGCCAATTCTTACAACGCCACCCAAGCTTCGGATTTGAAACCACTGCAGAGCCTATGAGAGGTCCAACAGATGGCCCTCCTGTGATGCACAGCATCATGAACGCCACTGCGATTCCTCGCTCTTTCGGTGCGTAAATGTCGCTTAACGCTGCATTGGCATTGCTAATTGGTGCAGAGCCAAAGATCCCACCAATGAACCTGGTGATGAAGATGCTGGCGGCGTTCTGGCTTACTGCCGTTCCGATACTGAACAAGCCTAAGCAAAGGAGAGCTGGAAGCATCCCCCATTTGCGGCCATAAACCTCGCTTATTGGGCCCCATAACGTTGGACCGACCGCCCAGCCTGCAATAGTGAGCGATTGAAACTGAATTTGAGTGGCGTATAGGCAAACCAAGGATATACATCGAAGTCGCGAGCACCGCAACCTCGGAGCTAATGTTGGTATACTCCGCTACATCTGACTGTCCCGGGGACAAGATAGATGAGCCCAATGCCGCAACAAAGGTGAGCATGCTCAGCTGGCAGGTGATATAGACCTTGTGCCAGTTGCCAAAGTTGCGTGGGTCGTCAGGATCATCCTTTCCGAATGTCACTGTGAAATCAGGATCCGACAGGGGCGTTTCTCGGTGGTTGATTCGGGTGTGCATATCATTTTGCTGCCCTGGCTTACTTTTTGACTGTGGTAGTTGCTTCTCAACCTGATTCAGATCGTTGGTGCGTGCCATGATAAGCTATTGAACCGAGCATAGAACGATGTATATGTTGTGGCAGAATGGAAAGAACAAACGAAGATGACTGCCCAAAGACAGGGAGCTTCAGCTGAGTGTAATTGCATTGTGAAGATCCGCGACAAAACGCAAGGGCATTTATTATAAATGAAGATCTCAGCATACTGGAGAGAGGTGACGGAAGCAACACTCATCCATGCAGCGGTTGTGTTCCCTCCGGAGTCGTAATGGCATTCCAGCTGGCTGATCAGCCAATGACAGCGCTGCTTCGGGGATAATCAGATGGCCAGAACGGGATTAGTGGCGGCCGCCGGTCCCATCAGGCAGCTGGTTCATCACGTGATGTATTCCCTGGCATGGCAAGTTGTCGATCCATCTATAAGACACCTTCATCATCCACGCCGCGATCGGCCACAATGGTCTAGCGGCGGCCGACAGTCCCAGTGAGTGAATTGATTGGACCCCTTGCTAATATTTGCTCTCTTGCGTCCTTCTCATCACCTTATGTCCGATACTAACAGATGAATGATAGACCGACCGGCACCAATAGATACACGCTCCCTTGTTTCGACCGGCCGATCGAGAAACCTAAAGTGAGAAGAACAGGAAGGATGAAGGTACCGGTGATAGAGCGGGCGTCGCAAGTGTGCTCGACCTGCAAATCAAGGAAGAAGGGATGCGACAAGAAACTTCCAACCTGCGGTTACTGTGCCAAACGGAACCTGCCATGTCGATACCAAGGATCCCCTGTCGCTGAAGAGCCCGTTGCGGATGCAATTACTCAGATAGAAACAAATGCGATATTGTTACAGATGGTTTCCCTGTTTGGCCTACCGTCGGAAAACATGCCAACGGCACCCAGAAGGACATGGTGCCATGTATGCCGCATCATTCAATTGGCAGACCTCTCACTGCAGGAAATCAGTCGCCGGTATTTCAGCAACTTTCATAACTGGCTTCCAGTAGTATCGTACGAATTGTTTCAAGAGCGCTTGGCTCGCTCCAATAGCCCGTCTCACTCACCACCGGTGGACTTCTCTGTCCTTGTGCTGGGTATGTGCCTGGTGACGCTGCAGCCGTCGAAACTCAATACACACATAACACCACATAGCCTATATGCCACTATGAAGATGCTATTTGCGGAAGCCCAAGCCATAGTGTGTGTATCGACATATCTTATTCAGGCTGGACTGCTTATCGCTGCGTACGAGTATGCCAACGGACGGCCTGAGGCAGCGCACATTACGATGGGGAGTTTAGCCAGAAGTGCCTTTGCGATTGGACTAGCAGATTCCAGCTCCTGGCAGACCAATGAAGCTAGTATTGACTCATCTGAAAGACTGGAGCGTCTGAATTTGTGGTGGGGTGTAATCATTCTCGAGAGGTAGGTCAACTACAAGTAGGTCTAGGAAACACAGGCTCACCCAGCCTAGGCTTATTTTATGCGAAATCAAAGACAAGACGCAACGACCTACGACAGATTGTCCGTCTTTCGAGTTCCCTCTACCAAGTGACCTCCAGCCTGTCCAAACCAATCTTCATGCAATCGGAAGCTGCCGACATGAGTGTCTGCCTTCGAACCAGGAGAGGAAACGCTCCGTTTTTGGCCATCAGGCACGAGCTGTGCTCCTTCTCGACCGGGTGTTGGCTGTACGAAGGCACCCCCAAACCGATAGTGGTAGGCTGGTAGAGATCCATCAACTCGACGAGCAGCTCCAAGGCTTTCTTTCAGAACGAATGAATAAAGGTACCGCAGAAATCGGCCATGATTGCAATCCTATAGCATCTGCAGTGAGGTATGCCAGCCGTAATACCCATGCCTTGTGACCTGAACCCCATGAGTATTAGTCTAAATAACCACGCCACTCGGCTGCAGCTAACTGAATCGGCTAGAGCCCTCTGCTTACTACACCAGGAAATCCTAAGCTACCCTTCCAACACCGTCGACTTTCAAGGGCTGCAACACTCACAGGCGGCCCTAGAGATGGTTTCTAATGTAGTGGTGGATGTCGCGCGCCACCACAAGGCGCAAATTGCCTGCCAAAATTCCCACGCCGATTTACTGCCCCTGAGTTGCTCGTACACCCTGCACATGGCAATGAGACATATTCAGGATTGCACGAAGCTAGTCTGCTCGCACAGGCGCTCTAGCGACCTGAATTGTCTAGCGCAGCTGGATCAAGAATTTTCCGACAGATGGAAAGCCTGATCCCCGCTTCCTGTAGGCAGCATGAGCGATTTTCGTGATAGGAAAGCGGCTACGGAGTTGGCCCACCGCCAAGCGAATGGCCGCAAAACCCGTCCGCAACAGCCCAATGAAGGTGCATCGCCGTTATGTCTTAAATTGCGATGGAGACGGATTAGATTGCTCAAATCAGAATGGAGGCCCGACGGCCATCAACCGCCGAACATCCGGCTGCTCGACCGAATTCGGAGAATTGGTCGGAGCTAGGCGGAACTAGCCGTCCAAGCTCACGATAGCTCGCTTGTACTGTGTAGAAGTCAGACCCTTTGGATCCAGCGTTCGTTGTGAAAGGCTCCACGCTGCCTTTGCTTTGACCAAATTTGGGGCTGAGTCACTTCGTTGATGATGACTGGCTATACCAGTGCATAGTGTGAGCACCATGCTCACACTATTGCCTTAGCCTCGCCGTTGAAGCTGACATGAGAACAGGCAGAAAAGAATTGCGGCCTTGCCTCTTGGGGGCCGATTTAATCTCCCTGGACTGCGGCATATCCGGCTTGGACTTGTGCTTCTTTGCAAGTTACGTTATAACGTGTCTGTGAACAGGAAAGCAGACGCCCGGTCAGTCAAGATGAGAGGTGCGCTACTAATTTCTCTTGCGGCGGGCATTCCGTTTGCCCATGGCCTGTCTCTCCATAAACGCGATGAGCCTGCCGTCGTTCGAATGCCCATTGAGCGCAGGAGCGACCAGTCCTTGCAGAAAAGAGATTCTACTGTCGCCGTGACTTTGCAGAACTGGGTATGTTAGCTATAAGGCCGTGAAGGAGAAATCATGCTGACAATCGCTAGGATGCGACTTACTACGCAGTGAACCTGACGTTAGGAACACCCGCGCAAAAGGTGTCATTGGCTCTGGACACTGGCAGTAGCGACCTCTGGGTGAACACCGGCAACTCGACCTACTGCTCTATCGACAATCTATGCACCCCTTATGGCTTGTACAATGCCAGCGAATCGACCACCGTGAAAACCGTCGGCACACACCTCAACGATACATATGCGGACGGCACAAATCTCTACGGACCTTATGTGACTGATAAGCTCACGATCGGCAACACGACAATCGATGACATGCAGTTTGGGATCGCCGAATCTACGACTAGTAAACGTGGGTGAGCCGTTTTCTCCATGATGATCGTCGCTGACTCGTACTATAGGCGGGATCGCCGGTGTCGGTTACAAAATTTCGACCTACCAGGCCGAGCACGACGACAAGGTCTATGCCAACCTCCCTCAGGCCCTCGTCGACAGCGGTGCCATCAAGTCTGCTGCATACAGCATCTGGCTAGATAGTTTGGAGGCGTCGACCGGTTCGCTCCTTTTTGGAGGTGTCAATACAGCGAAATACAAGGGCGATCTCCAGACTCTTCCGATTATTCCTGTCTATGGCAAATACTACTCCCTCGCCATCGCCCTTACGGAGCTCAGCGTTGCGACCGACTCCAAATCCAGTAGCTTTACCGACAGTCTTCCCCTCTCCGTGTCCCTCGATACTGGCACCACCTTGACGGCGCTGCCCAGCGATCTCGTCAACAAGGTCTATGATGCGCTCAACGCAACCTACGACAAGACATACGATATGGCCTACATCGATTGCGACACCCGAGAGTCCGACTACAACGTGACCTATAGTTTCTCCGGTGCAACGGTCACGGTCAGTATGAGCGAGCTGATTATCCCCGCAACAGAGCCGGGGTGGCCCGACAACACCTGTGTGTTGGGCCTCGTGCCGAGCCAGCCCGGTGTGAACCTGCTCGGTGATACATTCCTGCGTAGTGCATACGTTGTATACGATCTCGAGAACAACGAGATCTCCCTCGCCAACACGAACTTCAACCCGGGTGACGATGATATCCTTGAGATCGGAACGGGAACGTCGGCTGTGCCGGGAGCGACACCGGTTCCCTCTGCCGTCTCTTCCGCTACTGGAAATGGATTGGTCTCGACTGGCACTGCAGTGCCCACACTGTCGGGTGTCACCATCACTGCTACGGCCACAGCAACCGGGGCGACGGGTACTGCTTCGAGCGGCGGCTCATCGGCCGAAGCTACGAGCACTTCCTCGGAGGGTGCTGCAGCGCAGGCTACAAGCAACCCGATGAAGCTGCTTTCAGGACTTGCGGGCGTGGGATTGCTTCTTGCATTGTAGCCCCATGTTACCTACTAGTTTGAATATCACGGCGAGAAAGTAATGTAGTAATGTGATATATGATAATCATATTTACAATATCAATCTTTAATAGTATCTACACCAAATCCACCACCAATATGCCCACCTCCAACCTTCCCAACCCCTCGCTAACCAACTCCCCATCCTTGACATCCCATCCCTCCCCACCCCAAAGCACCTTCTCCACCCCAGCCACCCTCACACCCTCCAAACCCACCCTGACCTCCCCAGTGCCCCGATAATTCAAATTCACCACACTCATCAACGCCCTCCCCTCCTCTTCCACCACCCACCACGCAACATCCACCCTCCCTGCCCCCTTCACCACCCCCACCCTTCTAACCCCCTCCTCCAAAAACCCCACAAACACCTCCCCAGTAACCACAGGCGCTAACCCCCGCGTAACCTTCTCAATCCCATCACTACTCGGATAATCCCACATAACAATGCCCATCGCTCCATGATTGACACTCAACATAACCATAACCACCTCCTCCGCCGCAGTAGGATACCTCGTCCAAAACGTCTCCTCCCCAAACGCCTGCGGCGCGCCCCAATGCACCTTTTCCCAACCAACAACCGCATCAAACTCATAGAACTGATTCAACCTATCACTTATATCCTCGAACTCACCCCTGCAATCATCACACCCACAACACCCATACGTAGCATTACACGGCGTGTCATACACAGTCGACCAGGAAGTATTCGTCGCGACGGGATACACATCCGACAGGATGATATCTGCCCCGGCGGCATACTCCTCATAATAGAAGTCCTTACAGTTCAGAGCTAGAGAAACAGGATGGTACGGGTCCATGGAGCGGATGAGGTCGTACGCCAGACGGGTTGAGTTCAGGGGGTTGCCTTTTCCGTCTGGTTCGTCGGCTGTGTAGTATAGGAGGAGGGAGGGGTGGGTGTGGATGTGTGTGACTTGGTCGGTGAGTTTGGTGAGGTTGGTAGGGTCGAAGAGGACGTCGTATTGGAGGTGGAGGTTTTGTTTGTCGGAGGAGGTGAGGTAGGGGTCGAAGGTGGTCCAGGGGAAGGGCGTGTCGCTGAGGGTGCCTGTGGGCACGATGTGGATTACGTTGTAGCCTTGGGAGGCGAAGGTTTCTAGGGTGGTGGTGTTGTTGTCCCAGTAGAGGGACCATTGGGCTGGTTTGGGGTTAGATTGGGTGTAAGGAGAGGTGTAGGGGATGGGGGAGGTACCGTAGTAGGTGTAGGGGAAGATTGGGGTCCAGGTTATGGATTGGTCCTGGATGTAGGAGAGCATGCCCGTGCGATGGTCGATGCGGGTGGCGCTGCCGCCGTCGGTGCGTTGGGGGAGGTAGAATAGTTCGGAGGAGGTGGTGAAAGTGGTGTTGGAGACGCTGTTGATGAGGGTAGAGGTGGTGGTGATGGTGTAGGGGGATAGTTTTGGGGTGAGGCCGTCAAAGAAGAGGGGAATTTCGGCTTTGGTGGTGTCGAGTGGGAGGGTATAGTTGGTGATAGAGGCAATTGGGGTCTCGTTGCTGAGGATGTGGATGTCTAGATGGAGGTACTGGTCTGTGTAGTTTGTCTGGGTCTGAACCGGTAGAGGATCGCCGACAAGGTGAGAGACGGTCGTGTCGACGAGAAGACTGCCCGATGCATCTGTCTCGAGGTAGATGCTCATTCGTGGCCGGACTTTAAGGTCGAGCAGGGGAGTGGAGGAGTACGAGGGCTGCTCGAACCACCCACCAGGGTTGAATGAAGCATTGCTATCACAGTTAGTCGTGTTATATTGAATGTTAGCTATGACATACCTCGCTCGATAGGCCTTGCCGCACCAGATGTCCACGCCTGGGGGGTTGTTGAAGGCATGAGTCAATGGCAGACTGGCCAGCCTAGCTGCCACAGAAAACAAGGTTGTCCACATTGTGTCGGTGCATCATGCAGGAACATTCTGGGAGTTGTTGCTTCTTATCAATTGGCATATTGCAGGCCTCCACTCGGACATCAGCCGATGTAACAGTGGCGCTGCCATGGTTTAGTGCCCGGCTGGGCCGACCAGGATATTATGAGCCTGATTAGCACTTATCTCCGCGTATCTTTGCCGTAATTGATATCTCCCCGCACGCCGGCCGTTTAATCTACATGATCGGCGTGTTCCAATGACAGTCGGCCACTTGCTGGATTTGCTTCAACGTGCAGGCAGAATGTCACTGTGCCATTTTCCGGTGGGGAGATATGAAGTTGGCATGACTACTTCTGCACCGCTTCCCCGCTTCATCGGCAGGGTGTAGACCTTACGCCGTACAGGGGAGTGTTTGCATCATGAAGCTCATCAACCAGATAGCTCTCGCATGGCATTTAGCTGTCACTGCAGAAGCAGTAACGCAGGTTAGTGCTTCTCATTTCAATTGAACTTAGACTGACGGTACAGTCAAAATTCGTCTCCATCGATTCATACTTCAACAACAAGGCATTCGGCGTATATCCCGGTCAGACGTCCTTTGATGCACTGAATCAGTCCTATCCAGACCCTAGCATCATTGGCATCAATGGAACCTACACATCCGCGCACACTGGCGTGGTCTACGATTTCCCGGGCTATCGCGGGCCCGTCCTCCCTGACAATGTCGTCTGTGAAGGCCAGACAATTATCGTGCCTCGCGAACAGTATTTCTCCGCGTCCATGCTGGTGACGTCCGACGTCCAATTGTCCACCGTCTCCGGGAATGTGACATACACCTATTCAGACAACTCGACACTTGTATCAGAACTGCGCAGTCTACCTTGGTGGGCATTCCTGACAATTAACCGTGGCGAAATCATCTTCCCCTACCGGTATACTCACAACGACACCAATTTCAACACCTCCCACATCTTCGAATACACTGCAGCACTGGATCCCAACAAGACTTTACATTCCATCACACTGCCAGTCACGACCAACACAACCACAGGCAGACTGCACATCTTCTCCATATCCCTATGGGAGTCCACGGCCCCATCAGCTCAAGTGCAATTCGTGCGCCCGACCCAAAAGTGGACAGAAAGCGGCAACCAAATAGTCGAAGTGGCCATCAACAACCCAGGCACCAGCTGCATTGCAGGGCCAGGCGTTAACGTATCATTATCCATGCCTGGAATCCAAACACTAGAGCCCGGAAACATCAAGCGACTCTGCCCCGGCGACCAAAAACGTGTCAACATCGGCATCAGCGGCACAGCCAACGGAACAGCAACTGTCGTCCTGAACTACACCCACTCCATCCAGCATCAAACCTACCCCCACACCCTCTCCCTCGGCCTAACAGAATGGACGTCCGAGCTATCCAGCCTCTCGCAACACGAAAGCCCCGAATGGTTCGATGACGCCAAATTCGGTATCATGATCCACTGGGGCCCCTACTCCGTCCCCGGCTGGGGCAACTCGACACCCTATGAAAGCTACGCCGAGTGGTTCTGGTACTATCCTCCCCACCCTGTCTCAACTTCCTCCCCAGAACGCATCTAACTTAGCCAACCATCAGGTGGTACACCACGCACCGCGCCGCCGACAAATCCGACACCTACGACTACCGGCTCCGCACCTTCGGCCCTGACTGGAACTACGACGACTCGTTCCCCTCCTTCACAGCCTCCAACTTCTCCCCCAAAGCCTGGGTCGACCTAATCGCGGCCTCCGGCGCCAAATACTTCGTACTAACAACCAAACACCACGACGGCTTCGCCCTCTTCGACACACAAAATACCACGAACCGCTCCTCCCTCCACTACGGCCCCCACCGAGACCTCGTCTCGGAACTCTTCACCGCATCCTCCCTCCACCACCCATCCCTAAAACGCGGCACCTACTTCTCCCTCCCGGAATGGTTCAACCCAGACTTCGGGCCCTACGGATTCGCCGAACTACCCGGCAACACCTCAACAAGCTGGCCGGGCATCATCGCACGCAACCCCTACACGGGGCTCAACGAGCCCTACACCGGCCGCATCCCCGTCAGCGACTTCATCACCGACGTAATGGTGCCCCAAATGACCATCCTCGCACACAACTACAGCACCGACATCATGTGGTGTGACTGCGGAGCCGCGAACGGGACCGCGTCATTCGCCAGCGAATGGTTCAATTCCGCGCGCGCAGATAACCGGCAAGTGACGATTAATTCGCGATGCGGGGTGGCGGAGGTCTCGGACTTCGATACGCCCGAGTATGCGACGTTTAGTTCGGCGCAGTTGCGCAAGTGGGAGAGTAATATGGGGATGGATCCGTATAGTTATGGGTTTAATCGGGCGACCGGGTGGCAGGGGTATATGAATGCGAGTACGGTGGTGAGGGATTTGGTGGATATGGTGAGTAAGAATGGGAATTTTTTGTTGGATGTTGGGCCGCGCGCGGATGGGAGTATTGTTGAGAGAGAGGAGAGGGAGTTGAGGAGGGCTGGGGAGTGGATTCGAGGGCATGGGGAGGCGGTGTTTGGGACGAGGGTTTGGTGGGTGAGAAGTGAGGGGGTGGGTGTGAGAGTTGGGAGTGGTGATGCGGAGGAGGTGGAGGTGAGGTTTACGCAGACGAATGAGGCGTTTTATTTGTTGTTTCTTGGGGAGCCTGGGAAGAAGGTGTTTGTGGATGCGCCGGTGCCGTTGTTGGAGGGGGATAGGGTTGTGGTGGTGCGTGGTGATGGGGCTGGGGAGAGGGAGGTTGAGTGGGAGGGGAGTGTGGCGGAGGGGTTTACGTTCACGGTGCCTGAGGGAGCGTGGGATGGAGAGGAGTTTTGCTGGGTGTTGAAGGTTGTGTATGTTGCTTAGTTGTGCCCATGATGGGTAAAGCTATGTAGTACATGTGGATGTGGAATGAGGGAGTCAGCATGCATGGAAGGTTCAAATAGCCTCGCCTCATATATCGCCCATGGAACGGTCAAGCCAAACTAATATTACCAAACCTCCCGTCCCTCCTTTGAACCGAGTATCGCATGTCCATAATCCGAAACGTATCCTTCATCGCTGTCCTGGCTCGTCGCACACTCCCTAGGTTCCGTGTCCGTTCTATCCGCTCTAGCCGATCCATAACAAACCGGCGATGATCCTGATTATCCAGTGCGGTCTGTCCGAGAACGTATAACGGCCACAGTAAGGTCGCAGAATCAGGAAGGCTCGAGATGAGATCTATCATTTTGCTCACTAGCGTTCCTTTATCCGTTCTTGGGATGAATTGCCTGCGATAGGTAGTGGAGCTCACCCGCTCGATCAGGTACAGGAATGCTGCTAGACGCTTCGTTTCGGCGATCACAGCTATATCTTCTCTGTGTTGGAGGTGGGCCGGGAGAGTCTGGGTGAGGTTGATCAGGTCGCAACTAAGGCGATGTGCTCTTAATATGTAGGTATCGGCTGGTCCGGCGTTTCTCATAATCTGTGACATTTTAGAGGTGCGTCGAGAGGCTGAGTTAAGAATTGAGGAGGTATACATTTACCGTATTGCCGTCAGAGGGTAAATCAGAAATATCATCGATGATGCCCATGAGTCGTCGTGAGCAACCCATTATTGTATCGATCTAAAATTAAAGTAAGACCGGGAAGGGAAGAAGTCAATGGGATGCAAACCTCGTCAAGATTGTCGTATTCTGACCAACCATATCGCCCATTTCCATTGATCATTCCTGGCGTTGCCGTCCGACGCATGATATCGTGGGCGACGAAATACATTTGGAAAAACTTGCGCAATCCCTGGCTTGACGAGGCAGTCAAAGGCAAGCAGTTTAGAAGGTCCAGACCTGCTTCGAGGTGTTGCACCCAGGATGAATCGCACTTATCCGAAATCTATACGTGGCCATGTCAGCATTCATCAAAGCTGATGTTCACCATACCACGTACGTCGTAGAAGCAGAGCATCAGAATAGTGCCTATTATGCCATCATCTATATTTCGAAGCTCGACTGCCTGCTGCAATCCCTGTATCGCTCGATTCTTGTATAATACCGCCTCATTGGCATATCGTGCATCACCAAGCAAGCGAAGCTGATTAGCTGCCACAGACACCATAGCATTCAGGAGAGCGGGATGGCAGAAAGCAAGTGGTGTCAGCAAGTTGATGTATGGGTTGTCATTGCTGCTGAGAGAACAATCCGGCCCAATGCTCTGGATAAAGTACTGGAGAAGATAACTTTCAGAGTGAGAGTATTCCGACAGCGGATGGCTTAGAATGGAGCGTAGTTGGAGCGCATCATCTGGTTCTCCAGATACATCCTTCATGGCTATGTCTTCGTCGGAATCATAGTCTACCTCACCCGTGTCCTCGAGATAATTCTTCGTGGTGAGATTGAGGAATACCCACCGCCCACTGTACGCATCTAGCGATATCATCTTTCGATGGGTAGGCTTAAAATTGCTTAGGCTGAGGATACCTCTTTGCTGTTTTGAACATGTTCCTATACACATTCATCAGCCATATCCATGGTAATACCAACAATGGTGATCTGGCGAAACCCACCTCTACGGCCTAGACTAACTCCTTGTTCCACGGGTTCCTCCACGAAGGAAAACTCCTCACACGTCAGATCCAGTGTCCTACATCGAGTGCAGCGAGGCACATCCCCAATGCAGCGCAGGCTAACGGCTTCATCCGGCGTCAATATGCCCGAATCGATAATTCTTCATGTCCAGATCCGTACCTTTACACTGAAAGCAGCCAGAGCGACGATGAGTTTCAGCCGACATGTTCGGAGCAGATGCCATGCATGTATGTGGTAGGTACAACGAAATGAGGGGTGGTTACAGGTGGAAGTGAGTCCCGGCCGTCCTGGCTTGCGTCTGTTCGGGGGAATTGGACGGAAGGAGGCAGCCCGCCGGAGGAGCGGGGAACGAGCCGGCGCTTATATTAACAGCACCAAGCTATGACTAGCTGCAGCCCTTAGAGCGACGCGGCCACAGCACATCCCTGTCACACATTCTACCTATCCGGAATGTTACGGAAGTGAGAATCCGGCCCTACAGATGGAACATCGAGTAGATTGCGTGGCAGTTTGACCCATTAGGTTTCCAGATTACGAAGCCAAAAATTGAGACATGGAAATTCCTACTTTCTACTGGCCCCTCTTAAGGAAGCGTGGATAGCCAAACGTCATGATAGGCCAATATAGACCAAGTCCTATCATGTAGTATATCTAAAATTCGCTTGCTGAAAGTCTGTTCGATCGGCAAAAGCTTCTGTTAAATCTTCGTTTGTAATTTGTGAATTCGGGTCAATGTTGGCAAGTCGCCGGTTGTATTTCGAGACCAACACCCAGTAAAGCCCCATCAGCCCGACACATACACAGTAGCATATCAACATAGCGATGAATCCGCCTGTGTAGGCGGGCGCTTGACTAGCACGGAAGGTTTGGGGTCCGATGAGATTTCCTTCCAATTACATTAGTAAGAGGAACAGATGCAAAGATCACGGAACCTAGTGAGTAGAGGGTATGTAACATAGACTCACCAAGTGCATATCCAATATATAGAATAGAGTACTGCACAGTCTTTTTCGTGTGTCCAGCTGTATTAGCTTGCGCCATGGAGATTCCTTGCTTGTCAGCTTGCTGAATAGGCAATAATTCGCATGACACGTAGCACTTACCGACTACGTACGGTCCAAAATAAGTGTAAAGCTATAGCTCTGTGAGCATAAATACTAATTAACGGCCGGAAGACTTACGAGGTAAATTCCAACTATCTGCCCTGCTACATTTGTTCGTGGGAGAGAGTACACCAAGGCCGAGCCGACAATGGGCAAACAGCATGCCATCATAGTAACGAGGCACCTTCGATTTGACCAGCGTGCAGCTAGCCAGGAGAAGAAAAATGCAGATACAGTGGACATTACTCCAGTCGGCATGTTCAGAAGGGAGGTCTTAACCGCAGTGAAGCCAAGATTGTTGATGAGGATACCACTAAATGTAGTCAGGCCTGTATCGTAAGCGATAGTAGAGCTACAAACGAGAAGACAGTTTACCTCCATTAGGAATATTAATAGCAATGTTGAAGGAAAACAGGATCCACGTTTTTACATCCAAAACCGCTTCAAGAGCCTGTTCCCTTTTCCATTCTTTATTTATGATGCCAGTTTGATTTTCCGCTAGACGCTGGGTTGCATAGAATCGTTCCCTATCGGTGAAGAAGAAGGCAGTCATTGGGGATTCCGGTAGGATCACGAACGCTGTTATGGACCACACTGCGGAAAGAGAGCCTGAGCAATTAGCAAACTGCATTATTGCGATATATGGTTTACATACCGACAATCAGATACAAATATTGCCAGATAGCAAGAGGTGCAGAATCGGGAATATGCCCTACGGCCCAAGATAAGAAGCCGTTGATCACGGAGCTAAAAGCCGCGAACACGATTGCATTTCGTGGAGGTTGTTCCGTCTTTTTATAGAATCCGGCGACTATGAGGCTGATTGTAGGGACAATAATTGCTTCAAGGTAGCCTAGTGAAGGATATCAATTCGATGCCATTCTTACCGGAGTTGCTAGTGGGTGTATCTTAACGGGCCAAAACAGAACATACCCATGAAAAACCTCAGCGCCATCAGTCCATTCCAGTTTCTCGATGCGGGTATCAGCAGAGCTAAGCACGACCAGCCTAGGGAGCACGAAGAGAGATACTTTGCGGATGGCAGTCGCTGTACGAGGAAGGAGGAAGGGCACATCCCGATGATAGCCTTATTCGGTGTCAGCTTTGAACCATGGACAATATTTACAAACACGTACACCTATAGATAGGATTGATCCAGCCCAGGAGTATTGTTGACTAACGAGGTGAAGATCTGGATACATGTCAGGACGATTTGCGATACGGATGACCATCAATACCCTTTTCCAATCCGTAGATTGCTGCGGTGCTGAGAGCAACCTTATCCACTGCCCCGAGAGTAGCGGTGAGCAGAAGCTAGCATTTATCAGTAAATTCTGATGCTTATTGTCCGGTGAGCAGCCTACCATGGGAACCAGGATGCAGTCGATTTTGCGCAACAATTTCCTTTCCATTTCCAACGTCATGGGAGGATGAGTTGTGCTATGAGCAAGATAGGCAGCAGCTCCATCCACTTGCTTTTCCATCTCCATCTTTCCTGATGATAATGCCGACATCTCTACTGGCGTGTTCGTCTCTCCCATGGCCATCTATTAGGGTCGGTGAATCACGGGATGGGCTCACGTGCCATCCTAACGACTCGATGTCCCCGATTTGTGCGCGGTGGAGACCATTATGGGTGAGAGATATATATTCGACTATCATTCCCCGCTATGCTGGTTGTATCACCCTCGTCCGTGATTGTCTGCGAAGACCACTGCACCGGGCGCTGGAAGGCAACTCTCGGGTAGGAAGCGCTTGCAGGGGTCTAATCAGTGTCACACTAATGATCTGACACATTCATTGGTGCCCCCAACGCGGCCATGTCCGATGCATAAGCCAGTCAAGTTGAAGCACTGGCAATCACATCATCTTGATGAGGGGGTGTTAATTTCCAATGCCCGACAGTGGAGCTGCTGGGCGGCAGGTTATCAGATTATTGATGGAAAATCATCGGTCGACCAGGGATGCTGCCTTAGAGGGCACCGGCGCCTGAGGCCCTGGTTCCTTCCCCTCTCTCTAAGCCCAATACGGTACCGATATTGCAGCTGGAAGTGACAATCTCCTCCTGCCATGGACTCGCGTCGAGTCATTCACCCACAAACAGCTGACAATGACGGGGTTTGGGCCGAGAATCATGGGATGTCGGCGGATGGATCCGTTGAAAACTCGTTTGGACCTTCCTCGCTCCCAGGATGGCCTGTCCAGGAAGTGCAGCGGTGTTCTGTCCGATCTGTGAAGCCAGGCTATAAAAGACAGTAGCCTACAGTGCCGGAAAAGAATTTACGTAGCAGATTGACCACATTTTCCACTATGAATACAAGCGTGGGAAAGGTGAAAATTGCGATCGGTGCGAGTTCCTCGTTTCCATAGCCCCACGAAAGGTTTTGCTAATATGGCTTGGCTTCTCCTTAGACCGAGGAGGCACTTTTACTGATGTCTGGGCCGGCCTGCCTGGACGGTCGGACGTTGTCTTCAAGCTCCTTTCGGTTGATCCCGCCAATTATGATGATGCACCCACAGAAGGTATTGCGTTTTGGTACGATACCATTAGATAGAAGCTAACCATGTCAGGTATACGTCGCGTACTATCTACATACTACGGCAAGGAGATCCCTCGCAGCCATCCACTCCCAAAGACAGATCTAGAGTTCATTCGTATGGGAACAACAGTTGCAACAAATGCCCTGCTGGAGCGGAAAGGCACACGGCATGCATTTCTTGTTACCAAGGGATTCCGCGACTTACTCAACATCGGATATCAGTCGCGACCTCGACTCTTCGACCTCGACATTGTCAAGCCGGCTGTTTTGTACGACGAGGTTCATGAAATTGATGCTAGAGTAACGATTGAAGGATTCGATGAAGACGTCGATGGGCTCTTTAATGCCACCGAAGAAATACCTGGTGTCCTGGTCCGCGGCACAAGCGGTGATATGGTGCGTATTTTGAAGCCAATAGACGAAGAACAAGTCCGTCATGTACTCAGGGAGCTCCGTGGTAAGGGCTTCGACACACTTGCCGTCTGCTTCACCCACTCCCATATATTTCCAGACCACGAGGTCAGAGTTCATCAGTTAGCCATAGAGGAGGGCTTTAACCATGTATCATTATCCTCTGTCGTGGCAGCCAACATGATAAAGATGGTACCACGAGGCAGTTCAGCATCGGCAGATGCATATGTCACCCCTGAAATAAGAAGGTATTTGGCCGGGTTCATGAGGGGTTTCGAGGGTGGAAATCTTGACGGTGTGAGGTGCGAGTTCATGCAGTCCGACGGAGGACTCGTTAGCCACCACCAATTCAGCGGGATAAGAGGCCTCTTGAGCGGTCCTGCAGGTAAGAACTACCCTTATCTCTATTCTTCTATGATGCTAATTCTATAGGGGGTGTTGTTGGATACGCTCAGACCACTTACGATGAGATCTCCAAAATTCCGGTGGTGGGTTTCGACATGGGCGGGACGTCAACGGATGTGTCACGATACGGAGGGCAATTTGAGCATATATTTGAGACCACCACTGCTGGCGTGGCGATACAGGGTCCTCAACTAGATATAAACACAGTCGCCGCGGGCGGCGGCTCGATGTTGGCCTGGAAAAAGCGTCTTTTCGCAGTTGGCCCGGAGAGTGCATCGTCACACCCTGGACCTGCATGCTATCGAAAACGCGGGCCTCTTACAGTGACTGATGCGAATCTCTTCCTCGGGAGGTTACTTCCGGATTATTTCCCGAAAATATTTGGCGAAAACGAAAATGAGGCTCTGGATTCGGACACAGTACAGCGAATGTTTGAAAATCTGACGGCGACGATTTACTCCGACACGGGAAATAAAATGAGCCCGGAAGAGGTAGCCTGGGGGTTTCTTGACGTTGCTAACGAATCAATGTGCCGGCCAATCCGGGCTTTGACTGAAGGAAAGGGATATGACATCGGTAAGTGCATGACTGGTAAATCTGTACATTGTCGTTGACTTTGTCCCAGCAAACCATTATTTGAGTGTTTTTGGGGGTGCTGGAGGGCAGCATGCTTGCGACGTCGCACGCAAACTCGGTATATCCACCGTCATCATCCACAAATATTCAAGCATCCTTTCCGCATACGGTATGTAGCAAAATCTCCCGGATGTGGACACGAGCTGACCCAGTAAAACAGGAATGGCGCTCGCGGACTTTGTGCAAGAAGCTCAAGAACCAGTTAATGAAGTTTATGGAGATGAATCCCGTACCAGGCTTCTCGGTCGGCTATCACTGCTGCGAGATAAGGTTCGCCGCCAGCTAAACGGCCAAGGTATCTCAGATGGCGACGTATCCTACCAGCAGTATCTCAACATGAGATATCAGGGAACGGAGACAGCGATAATGGTTCTGCAGCCAGCAGATGGCGATTTTAAGCAGGAATTCAAAAGAATGCATCTGCGGGAATTCGCCTTTTTGTCTCCTGACGAAAGGCCTATCATTGTGGATGACGTGCGCGTCCGAGGCGTTGGGTCTTGCGGCGGGCTTGAGAAATCAGATGGAAAGAGACTGGGGCAAAAGCTCAAGTACGCCTCTTTCAATGTTGCACGGCCGGAGTTTGTGGAGCGAACGGTACGAGGCCCGGCGTTTGTTGTCCGATCGTGCCAATGCTAATGGTCACAGACCAAAATCTACTTTCCAGGAACTGGAAAGATTTCCGCTCCCGTCTTTCTACTGCCTAAGCTAGAGCCGCTAACTCTCATCACCGGACCAGCTATTATTATCGACCAGACACAGACCTTGGTAATCACGCCCGGAGCAGAAGCCAAAGTGTTGAGTAACCACGTGGTTATCCATATCAACGACTCATCCAGCCAGATTATACGAAGTCCTGTCTCAATGCACAGAGTTCAGCTTTCGCTATTCGCACATCGCTTCATGAGTATTGCCGAGCAGATGGGTCGAGCTCTACAGAAGACGGCCGTGTCACTCAACATCAAGGAGCGGCTGGATTTCTCATGCGCACTATTTGGCCCAGATGGTATGTTTACAGATTGTGAATAACATAGTTTGGACTAATATGACATAGGAGGACTGGTTGCCAATGCACCTCATGTCCCAGTACATCTTGGTTCCATGAGCTACGCGGTCAAGTACCAGCACGAGCTCCACGAAGGAAAGCTTGCCCCCGGGGATGTACTGGTGTCCAATCATCCTGAGGCAGGTGGTACGCATCTGCCAGACATCACGGTGATAACTCCGGTTTTCGAGAAGACGGGGAAGCAGATCGCATTTTACGTAGCTTCCCGCGGCCACCACACTGATATTGGTGGCCTTGGGGGAACGTCCATGCCACCGAACTCCACAGAGCTGTGGCAGGAGGGTGCTGCGATCAGATCTTTTAAGCTCATTCATGCTGGAAAATTCGATGAATCCGGTATCACCGAAATCCTTCTTCGTCCGGGTCAATACCCGGGTTGCACGGGGAGCCGACATGTGTCGGACAACATCTCCGACCTCAAAGCGCAGGTTGCGGCAAACCACAAGGGCATGATCTTGGTGCAGGATTTTATCAAGGAATACACCCTACCAGTGGTGCAGATGTACATGAAAGGCATCCAATCGAACGCTGAATGGGCGGTGCGGGACTTTCTTCGCGCCGCTATTATTACGAAGGGCACCCACCTCGTTGCTGAAGACCAAATGGATAACGGTTCAGTGATCAAGCTCACAGTCATAATTTGCCGGGATGGATCTGCTGTGTTTGATTTTACTGGGACTGATTGTGAGCTGCTCAGTAATATCAACGCGCCCCCAGCAATCACCTACTCTGCCATTATATACAGCCTACGTGTTCTCATCGGCACTGACATCCCATTGAACCAGGGCTGCCTCACACCGATCGATGTCGTCCTACCAAAGGGCACATTCCTAAATCCATCCGCAGGCCCCGCTGTTTGCGCTGGGAATACCCAGACATCGCAGCGACTCGTGGATGTCATCCTCAAGGCATTTCGAGCCGGTGCCGCCTCTCACGGCTGCATGAACTGTATTGGCTTTTTTGGCGAGGGCGGCAAGGATGCCGAGGGTAAGAAGCTAAATGGATACGCTTACGCGTTCGGAGAGACAATCGGCGGTGGCTCTGGAGCAACATCCTCCCGGCCGGGGGCATCCGGTGTACATACGCATATGACCAACACGAGGATCACCGATCCGGAGAGCCTGGAAAAGCGCTACCCGGTCATCCTGCGAGAGTTTGCCATCCGCCCAAACTCGGGAGGAAAGGGCGTGAACAGGGGCGGAGACGGTGTGGTGCGAGACATTGAGTGCCGTGTTCCGCTAAGCTTCAGTGTCATCACTGAGCGCCGCACTGTTGCGCCCTATGGAATGAACGGAGGTGAACCGGGACAGTGTGGAGCAAATTACTGGGTTAGAAAGATGAATGGGGTAGAAGGGGAGGAGTGGCGCTGGATAAATATGGGAGCGAAGAACATGGTGAAAATGGAGGCAGGTGATCGCGCTGTCATTCATACCCCTGGAGGAGGGGGTTGGGGGTCGCCTGAGTTGAGTGGAGATTATGGTGCCATCGGAGTCGTTACCCAGTACCCTCGGGCGGCAGGAAGCGTCGCGGCCCGTATGACGGCGCAGGAGAGTTCTTCATAATATGCAGGTTACTGCACCGGCAGATGCCCAGTTTCCACATATTGGGAGGCTATTTGATATTTTGTTGGGAGGCTATCTGATATTTCTTTCGGCGGTTATCTGATGTTTTTTGGGCGGCGATTTGATATTGTATTGGGAGGCTATCTGATATTTTGTTCGGGCTACGAGCGCGCAGGCGACGACCAACCCAGCCTACGCACTTCCTTACTAGTTATATAGACTGAGTCGATCAATTTCAAGCAAAGGTTTTAAAGCAACTGGACGTTCCAAACTTTATATCGAATTGACTTTGAACAACTCCCTGACACTTTGATGACGTCACATCCAACCCTACTATCGTCTCCCTGTATATTCTCCATCGCAATTCCACGCAATCACACTAACCTCCTCGTCCACATCTCCTATACATATTCCCAGATTCCATATTTATACCCAGTACAAAATCACCACCAAAATGCCCCCAACCACCGCCCCTCACCCTGACCAACGCGGCATCGAACCGCACCCCGACCTCCCCCACAACTCCGCCCACGAAGTCGACTACACCCCCCACCCAGAGAACTCCGTGCCCCTGCCCCCATCCCGCCAATCCATCCAAGACCACATCATAGCCCTATACTGCGGTAGTGCCTCCGCCGAAGACATGAGCGTCTACGCAGAGCAAGCCGTCTACGACGATCCATTCAGTTACTGTGACACGCGGTAGTAACCCACCCCCCCTCCCCCCACATTACCCATCCCCATAAAACCCTATACTGACAACTAGGGGGATCCGGTACTTAGGTACAAAATCGCCGGCCAATGGTACGGCATCCCGAAGCTGTTCAGCAAGAGTGAGAATCTAGGGACGGAGGTGGTATTGAATACGGACGATGAGATGGTCTGGAAGCAGAGACAGAGGTATACGTTTCGGGGGATTGGAGCGTCCCGCACGGAGGATAGTTTGGTGAGTTTGAGATTGCAGGGTGGGGAGGATGGGGAGAGAGTGGTTTATCATAAGGATATGTGGAGTGAGAAGGATTATGATCATCAGGGGTTTGGGGCGCTGATGAAGAAGGTTAATGGGTATGTTCTGCGGATTGTTTCTTTGGCTGGTGCTTTGGGGAGGTGGGGTGGAGAGGAATTGGGCTAATGCTTTGGCTTGCTTAGGGATAAGTTGACGGGGATTACGAGGCCGCCGGAGGAGCTTTAGGGGGATTTTTCTTGATAGTGGGATGGGATGGTGTTGGTGTTGGGGTCTGGAGTATGGGTGGGGAGGTCTGTGTTTTGATATTCGAGCTGTTGGGCCATGGCATTGAGGTATATTTGTGCTTTTGGGTTGGTGACATGGTGTTCGGTAAGTGGGTATTCTGGAAAAAATGTATAGTAGAGGAGTATAATGTTCACTGTTACATCTGTTAAAGATACAATCCTCCTAGACACTGTAGCCATCAAATTCACGGGTTGGTTGGATTCAATGAGCCCAATTAATCGAACATATGTGGATATATAATCGGTATCATACGCTCAAAAATTAACATAAACATTGCAGGGAACACATCATACACCCTTGCAAGTTATGCATAGTTACATTATGATGTGCAAAACTCCACATAAGCTATACTGTAGAGGAATCATGCTGGTCACCACACTCAGACGCCGGGCCACCGGAAGCGATGCATGTATGTCACCATTATACTATTTCTTTAAGAAACCAGCGCACCTATTACCACTACCAAAGTACTTGGCATGCATCCCTACAGACTCATACCCCCCCTCACCCATAACAGCACATAGATCCCTCCCAACAACTTCTATCTCCCGCGGAGATACACCCGAATATTCCCATTAATTAAGTAAGTAATAATGACCCACCTGCACAGCACGAAATCAGACAAAGAAAGCCCAGAATGAACTTGATCAAAGGCTGGGCGGACGTAAGGTTCGGCGCTATATCCCGCCTTCGAAAAAGCAAACAAGGATATATATTGACTGTGGCGTTCCGCAGTATGCAGGATGGGCCATCATGATGTAATCTGGTCGGTGTTGTGGGTTGAGTTGCGTTCGGCTGTTCTCGGGAACATACAGGTACTTTGATTTATGATGTAGGAAAGATGGGCAAGGTATGTACGAAGACGTGGTTGTTCATTTTAGTGGGTTGTAATTGTGTATGGTTGGGGTTGATGTGTTGATGAAGTTCGGCATCCATAGATTAGAGTATAGAGTAGGGATAGAGGCTAATTGCACGGTCGCATGACATGTTTCTTCGCCCTATATTGGTATAGTCTCATGCTGTATGTCTAGTGATGTGTGCGCGCTAGACATGTTCGGATCTCTTCGTCCTGCATGCGACTTGTACAATGGACTACTATAGTAGTCCGAAGAAATAGAATAGTTGTAGTATGAACAAATTGCGCGAAACATGCACTTATGATGGTATATTGCAAAATATTTATACCCCTGCCATCACTGCATCACTATTTCTATACATCTCCCTACAACACCTTCACTCTCACCCCCTGAGTCCCCGGCTTCGGATGCGGAAGAAACATGTCCCGATAGACATCCACCGATTCACGCCCCGTCTCGAACAGCTCAAACTCAAAGTTCCGATACACATTCGCCAGCGAAATGTACATTTCCGCGTAGGCGAGGTTGATACCAAGGCACGAGCGGGTCCCACGACCGAACGAGACGAGATATCGTGTGAGTTTCCGCCCGTCTGGCGCGACGGGGTCGTCGAGCCAGCGCTCGGGTTTAAAGGTGAACGAGTCGGGGAAGATCGCTTCGTCGTGCGAGACCGAGTAGTTGTCCATGCTGATGATGGTGCCTGCGGGGATGGTCCAGGTTTTGTAGATGAGAGGAAATTTGTCGCTGACGCGGGGTGAGCGTTGCACGATGCCGTAGGACATGCGGATGCCTGTTTGTAGGTGTTGTGGTTAGTTGTGGTACTAGTATGCAGCAAGTCGGAAGGGAGAAAATGCGCACATTCTTGGATACATCCGGTCAGGTAGGGGAGCTTTTCTAGCTCACTCAGGGGAGGGAAGTTGGTCGGATCGGGGATCGCTGTTATCAACTCTTCGCGCAGACGCTTGTATACTGACGGTGTGCTGAGAATGTGGTAGCTGGCGACGGCCAGAGCATATCGCGTGGTTTCGAAGCCAGCTCCGATAACGGTAAAGGCTTCCTCGCGGAGTCGTCGCAGGGTCAGCTCTTCAGGTGGCAAGCCGCCTTCAAGCAGAGCGTTGAAGACGGTTTTGCGTTGAGATTCCTTCATCGTCCCGTATTCTTTGCTTCGGAGGATATCCGTGATCTGGGATGCCATTTCCTGTGACAGTTAGTAGTGACCCTGGGCCTTGGTGATATGTATAGGGACTTACTCTATTGTAATGGTTGATGGACTTCAAGCCAGGATTCATTGTCTCCACAAACTTCTGAGGAAGTGCATTCATAATAACTCCCACCCAAGGAAACTGGACCAGAACGTGCACCATGTCGAGTAGATCAAACATAGCTTGAATAAAGACGGATCGAAAGTCCGGTGCATTTATGAAGCCATAACCGTCGTTGAAGCAGTAATGGACAATGATATCAGACGCAATACAACCCCACATCCAGTCAAGACGCAGAACCTTCCCAGTGCCTTGGTATTCGCGGCGAAGCCGGTCGCAGAGCTTGTACAGCTTATCCTGCATCATGGGGGTAGCATTGGTAATGGCCCGCTTGGAGAAGAACGGGTTGAGCGCAGCACGTCTGGGCTTATGAGCTTCATGCTTTGGGGTCGAGAAGGTACCCTTGGCATTGTCGAAGCGATACTGGAGATGTTCTGGCTTATTCCATGGGAGGGAATTGGAGAACATCTCCTCGAAGAACGGCGAGTCCCTGATGTGAATCTCATTCGGGCTGATGCGAATGATGGGTCCTACAGAACGTAGTGACCATGTCAGCTTGCTAAGTTTGCTTGCTATGGCATTGCCCATGATCTCGTGACTCACCGTACTTGTCGTGCAGTTTGTGGTACTGGAACAAGAACTGCCCCCCAGGCGACTTGAAAACCTCATAGTAGGTTTCATACCAGTATGTCAAAGCAGCCAGCTTGGGACCAGGAAACTTGGCCAAAGGATGGAAAGTGATTCGATAAATTCCCAATCCGACGGAGTAGACAATCAAGGTGGCCGTCAAGACAGCACACAAGGCAATAGGGGAGTCAGCGACCGATAAGAGGCCGGCCACCAGGCCTTGGATCAAGCCCATGATGCCAAAGGAGATACATGAGGAAGGAGGAGATCCCCAAACGGTAGGGATCCTGGCGGGACGTGCAGATATATCTAGATAGGCGTTTGTGGGTAGCAGGGGGACCGACAGACAGACAGAGAGACAGCCAACATAGTTGTCCCGAGGGCTTGGGTCCGCGCCAGAAATCCCGGTCACGGATTCTGCAGTGGAGTTTGACAGGCCCCCTTTAGTGGACCGGGCCCGTGCGAACTATGCCCTCTAGTTGGAGCGTCAATTGGTAACCATCCAGGGCTGGACGGACGGCAGCGGCAATGATTCGAGCACAATTGAAGAATGGACCCCGCTGATAGACAGTCGCTGCCTTTTCTGCAACGCGAGGAGCAAGAATCCAAAGTTGGTGGTTGGCCAGGCTGAAGGGGACGATGGGGCGGATCGGCCGCCCGGCTGCTGTAAGCCCTTGGGTCAAGTACTTTGTGCATGATTCACGCATCGCCATGACAAATCTACGTTGAGTCTACTCAATAACGAGGATGAACCTTAAAACTCAAGGTCGAGGCCACTGTGGGCAAGGCATCCAAAGGTACTCCAAGGCACCATGACGGGAATCCGGTTTTGAGCCAACTTTGGGCCTTTCCCGCGACGGTGCGGGCCCGGGAATTTTGCCCTCCACTGACCCTGGGCTGTCATACAGCAGACAGTGGTACCTCTCGCCTATAGACTCTCGCTAGAGCCTTTGAAAGGATATTAGAGTTTTGCTGCTTTGACGTGCGGCCGTCCAAGCTGAAAGTTACTTCATACTTGGGCGGACCCAATTACTATTCCCTATCCAGACTAAGATAGCCGGGGTGTTCGCAATTCCGAAGTCAGTCTGTGTCTCTCTCACACCCTCAGACTCAGCCGGGGATCCACCATTCTGCAGCGATACGAAGTGGATCCCCTCCCAACATCTCACCAACAGGGGCTGTCCATTCTGCTGGTTTTCTCTAATTTTCTCCCCTAAATGGCTTCTTCCCTCCATCACAGTGGAGACGCCTGCGACTTGGGGTTCCTACTCTTTTAGGGTAAGTCCCGGGGTTTCCGTCCCGCGTTGACTGTTTACTGATTTTGTATGTTGCGCTTCACGGTGATGCGAATGATGTGCCAACCTCCTACCTGCATAGGGGATGTACTACCCACATCCGACGCACTTCTGCACGGCCCAAAAGAATCATCATGCACTCCCTAATTCGTCATCCCCATCCCCCCCCCCAGGACAACACCGCCAGCCTGGGAGAGGCCGGGCTTAGACCCCGACCAGTCACACTCGATAATAAGCTTCACCGGCATAATAGCTAGTCAGTGGGGAGAATCTGTTCTCCCATTCCGAGGCTGAGACCGGAGACCTTCAGGCTCGTCTTAATCAAAGAAAGTCCGATGGGTCCACTCCCCACCCTTCGTCGGGATTGACCTTCTGCTGCATTCCTCCAAATCCCGTCAATGGACAGAGTGGTGCCATTAAGTCTGACCGCCAGCGTCCACCCATAATGTTGGCGGACGGATGGCTGACCCATCCTATCCTGGCACAGCAGGCCAATGCTCTACCACTGATTATGCTAGCACAGATGGAGCTGTTACATGCAATTTCCTTTCCGTGTCTGCACTAACAATCTGTGGCACACCTCTTCCAAAGTTGCCTACTCATCGTCCTTGCAATAGGGGCATCTGACAAGAGTCACAGCGACATCGAATTCTCCTTTAATGACCTGCAGGTATATCACATTTGGAGCCTTGCAGGTTGCGATTGTCAGATCAAGAGGCCACCATGGACTGGTAGAAGCGTCTCTCACGAAAGTACTCGAGTCCAGAACAATCTACTTGACTAGCGTGGTAACCTAAAACTCGCAGCAGGCCAATGAACGCTACAACCCCTCATCTTCATGCGTAACGGATGCATTCCCCACTGCTCGTCTCTGCAGAGCAGTCATACCATGTGCCCTCCTGTAGATTTCCCGTTCACCCGTTGCACGTTGGGACGCATGTGTACGGATCGTTCCGATGTGCGAATGTCGGTCATGCGGCGGTTGCCTACCCACCGAGCCGGAGACCGGCAAAGCCATTGAGGACGTTCCCATGACATGTGGAAGGATGCCTTGACTTGATGCTACGTATGACGACCGCCTGACTCATGGGGTTTGTTGCCTCGCACATGTCGACATGGCATCACAGAGCCAAGTATTTCCAGCTACCCGGTGCCCGGCTACCTGAGGTTCTTGGGTTTCACTGACATTTTGCGAGAGCAAGGCGTGACTAGGAGTTGCTGTGTCGTCTGTTGTGACACTAGTCGGGAACGCAGCTGTCGTGGAATGATCTCACGCCTTCTAAGATTCTCTACTCGCTAGCCTATGCTAATTTAACTGGGACTACATTCCCCGACGAATGATTTAAGTCTACTAACGCTCAACGCTGCCTACTGTTTCGAATGCTGTTGCTTTCCGTGACGGCGACCTGTTCGAAAAGCGCTATACCTAAAGCCGATCGAGGATAATTTCAAATCTCTTCATTCAGGTTTAGATCGGAGACTAACTTCACTTCGGGGAAAGACTGCTTGTAATAATGGCTGTGGTGAAACGACACGACGCAGTTGGGATCCGTGGCCTCATTTAGGCTGCTCCTGGGAAGGATCAAAGTCCCCGAATGCATCGCCGACTCCCTCTCCGCGCAAATACTGCAGCGGGGTCTGGAAGCCCACAAACCCAATATTGGGACTGGATACCTCGTATCCCATTACTTTCTGAGCCTCCGGAGACCAGGACAGTACTTCTTCAGCTGTGTTGGCAAGATAAATGTTTTCCTCCTGTCGATGGAATCCGCGCGTGAAAAACATGCCATGTACTACCCGTCGCTCATTTTGTGTGACGTTCGCGCCCCCTGCATGGTACAGTCCTCCCAGCATCACCCAGCAGTCGGTCACATCCAACTCCGCCGCGACGGCCTCGTCCAGCTTGGGTGCCCGGTCGGAACCCCACAGGTGACTACCGGGGATGGCGATGGTGGCACCATTCTCGACTGTTGTCTTGACCCCGGGGACCATGAAGGCCATCATTACATCCGAGCCCACCCGATAGCCCGTAGTGCTCTGGTCTTCATGATCTACATGAAAGTTCTTGTCGTCACGATGAAGCCGCTGTGCCTTGGCACCAGGCCCTATGTCAAATGTCATCGCGATCGAGCAGATCGCCTCGCTGGTATATGTATGCTTTGTTTCTCCATAGAAGTTGGAAGTTGTCTTATCAACAAACCTCGCTGTCAGAGCACGAATGAGCGGATCGACCAGCCAGTTTTCCCGGGCAGTTTTGCTACGGCCTGCGAGGTTCGCACAGCGGCGTGTTTCAGGTGGAAAGAGGTCACCCTGATATAGTTAGACGTGCAAGGTCCGAAAGGGTCTGTCCACCCACCTTCCAGGGCTTGTCGGCATCAAGGTAAGGCTGCACTTCCTCATTGACCTGCTTTATAGTTGCCGCATCCGTGAAATCCTTGATGATACAGCAGCCATCCTTGATGATGGCTTGGATGATGGCCTCCACGTCGGCCCGGTCGATGCGTTGAATCGGGAGCTGCTCGACAGCCATAACAGCAAGAGAAGTCTTTCGTGGTGATGTAGCACGATGGCAGTCTGCATATCGAGCGGTAGGACGGCTTCTTATCTGTTCTAGTGGCAGCTTGCTTCAAGTATGTGACCCCGAAGCGGAGTATCTCCAGGCTGTTTTGGCAGGTGGAGCCGCAGTTGCCAATCATCCTAAAGCGCTTCTCCGCATCTGGCTGTCTTGTGACGACGAGAATGGCAAATCGATCCCTAGGTATCTCAAGGCGATAACACATCATAGGCAAACCCCGCATGAACAGCCAATCATCATGTTTTAAGTATCAACCATCCTGACTTGTCGAGATAGTCTTGCTCAAGCTTCCTTACAACTCTAGGAGGCTAGATACACCGCATTATGGCATCCAACGGCGCTTGTTTCCACTGACAGGCCAGAAAGGTGAGATGCGACCGAGGCCGGTCCCGTGTTCGATGTGTGTGAGCGCATAACGGACCCACCGCGCTTACTTTGGCTACATCCTTACCCTAGCCTCATCCACGAAACTGCCTAGGAAGAGCTACATGCACGCAGGCGCCCTTTTTTCAACGGTATTACCTTGGGTGGTAGCTTATTTAAGATACATTCACCACATATTAGTGTGGTAGGAAGGCACCCTGCCCCAAATGCCTTGGAGCTGCTGTCACTCACAGACGGTACCCGCTTGCATCCATCTTGGATGAACTGGACAAGCAAGGGGTTCAGTATGGGCACAGCTACATGTTGGGCAACAGGCTGTTCCATATATTCCATCAGGTCCTGGTTTAGAATCCGCGCACCGTCCAACAACAATATAAACCCCAGGGACTGGCATTTCTCACGGCACATACTGGACTCGACTATGTCCCAGGCATCGAGCCGTTGGCATCTTATGACACGGTCCTCCAGGCTGGATATTTAGATTTGCCTTTTCCCATGTATGCCGTGTGTGAAGCAATTGAAACTCAGACCAGGCAGGCCTTCATTAGATGGCTAGAACGATCTGGGGAGAGCACCGGGAACCGTATGTTTACCGTGGCGCTTGAATTTGTCCAGAGGGTATGGCACGTTCGAGACCTCCTTGGAATGCACAACATTTCGTAGACTAGGATCTAGAGAAGACCTGATGAGCTAAGGATGGGGGTTTTGAGTTAGCTCGGAACGAGCACCTGCGAAACCCCTTATCTTGCCAATCGTTTCCGTGCTTTAGCAGCAACCAACTGAGGTCCGAATCCCCGCCTAGCTGATTATTGATAGGTCAGGAGCGAGTCGGATCAACCACTGCTTGCCTCTTATCAGTGCGGAGATCTTAGAACGGGAAGGTGAGAGCGAGTTGACATACCGATAGTTACATACCCTATATGCAACACCTTATTTTAAGATCATTCTATTTCCCTGGCTTTGGCGATCGCTCAATCTTACACCAATTGAATTACTACTCAACTTGCTGTCATGGAATTCCATTTAAAATTTGGCAATGGACCAGAAACCTCCTCAAAATTGTGCAGTGAGAAACCACTGGATCTCACTCCCACACATTCTGTGGACGAAGGTCAGATAGACTCCGACGTGGAAGGATCAGGGACACTGCATCGAACATTAGCTCCACGTCTGATTCACGTATGCACCATCTCACAACCCAAGCTACACAGTATACTGATTACGACAGGTAATCTCTCTGGGTTCCAATGTCGGAAGTGGTTTGTTCATAGCGACGGGGAAGGCTCTAGGCGAGGGAGGCCCAGGAAACATGTTCATAGGCTATTTGATCGTCTGCATCGGAGTCTGGGCCAACTTGCAAACATTGTCCGAGATGACGATTGCGTTTCCCACGTCAGGCAATTACATCGACTACGCCGATCGATGGGTTGACCCAGCATTGGCTTTTGGTGCTGGCGTTGCAGAATGGCTAGGTGAGTGACCGAGCTCAGACATTCCAACGGCCATATGAACTCATCTATTGTTAGGATGGACGACAGTTTTTGCGTCCGAAGGGACCTTCTTCGTGCTTTTAGTCAACTTCTGGGCCGACGGGGCCATTCCTGAAGCAGCTTTGCGTGAGTGTGCCCTCAACGTATACGCACGGTACCTGCTTACAACTGTAGTCACGATATACCTGGTTATCTGTCTGGCGGTCTTCTTGGTGCCGAACAAGTATTTCGGCTGGCTTGAATACTTTGGCTCCTTGGTCAAGGTGCTACTATTCCTCTTTATCACCATAATCTCTCTGGCGATAATCGGCGGTGCCGGTCCGTCAGGATATGTACGAGATGGAAGTACATGGACAGAGCTCCCAGCATTTAAGAATGGTTTCGGAGTGAGTACTCCCATGCAAATCTTGTCCTGATCAGAGCTCAGCCAAGGATGCAGGGCTTTGCCAACGCCGCATTACTCGCTATCTGGGCCACTGGTGACCAGGTCTTCATCGGAGTCATGGGCGGCGAAGCCGAATCTCCTCGCTACTCGATGGCACACGCAGCCAACCTAGTCCCATGGCGAGTAGCGGTCTTCTATCTCGTTTCCGTGGTGCTCGTCTCGATTATTGTTCCCTCAGACGATTCACGCCTCCTAGGCGGATCCAGCGTGACCACGTCCCCCTTTGTGATTGCCGTCGAAGACGCCGGGATCAAGGGTATTCCCAGTCTCATCAACGCGTGTCTAATCATCGGTATCCTGGCCATTGCTCTAGAAGGCATATTCCTTCCGTCTCGCATCCTCCGCACTATGGCACTTCAAAAGCTACTACCTTCGTTCATTGCCAAAGTCGACGATAAGGGTCGTCCAAGATGGGCACTTGCCATTACTGCCATAGTAGGGGTTACAATCACCTACATGAGCTTGAGCGGTGAGCCTCTTCCCCAAAACCCATCCATAACTTCCCAAGCAATACTAACGAAGACAATCATAGCCGGCGGCCTCGAAGTCCTCAACTGGCTCATCGCCATAACCAGCGCCTCCTTCTTCACCAACTGGGCCATCATCGCAATCACCTCGTTCCGCTTCCGCGCCGCCATCAAAGCTCAGAATAGCACCCTCTTAACAAGTCCAGCCTACGCATGGCACTCTCCCCTATGGCCACTAGCCCCAGTCACAGTTCTTATCATATCAACACTACTTCTCGTCTGCATTCTCTACCTGGGAATCAAACCAGTAAGAGACATCCCCCTCTCTACCACACACTATGCTTAACCCCTAACCCCATTACTATTTTATGATAGATCGACGACTCCTTCTCAGCATACAACTTCTTCTCCTACACTATCGGACTCATATTAATTATCGTTGCCACGGTACTGTACAAGATTGTCTTTCGGACCGAGTGGCGCGATCCAAACACTGCTGATTTGAATACGGGAAGGGCGGTGTTGACTGCGGAGGAGATTCGGCGGTTGGATGTGTATTATGGTATGCCACGGTGGAGGCGCGTGGGGGCGTATTTGCGGATGTGGTGATTATGTCTTTGTCTCTGGTGGTTTTTTGAGTGGGGATGTTGGGGTGATGTGTGGTATGCTTGTTTTGATATACGATTAGTGGTTGATCGCATATTCGTATGTTGGGTGTACGTGTCTAGTTTTCTGTTGAATATTCTGGCTTTCTGGGTGGTGGTAGTAGATATATTGGTAATCATATCATCATCTAGCTTGGTGGAGACATATGGTCGTATCTAGTCTAGAATCGCTCCAGTCTAATACCTAGAGAAACTCAAAAGGAAATAAGAAGTCAAGTACTAATCCAAGCGCCTAAGTTCCACCATCCATCCATCCAAATATCGATCCAAGTACCAAAACTAAAAGCACATGGCAAGCAACCCAAACACAAGAACACCATACTCATCACACGTTAAACATACAAAAACCCATAATCCATCCAAAAATCCATGGTATCAAAATCGAATCAAACACTCTCCCCACTCTCCCCCTTCCTCCTCGACTCCCTCCCCTTCTCCGACCAGGGGAAATGAAACACAGGAATAAGAAAGAAACTATTACTATCGTCCGCGATACCCGCAAGTGCAACATACCAGGCCATAAACGCTCCCAGCAGCGCAAACAACCCACCCGCTTTAATGATCTTCGCGTTGGGCACCTCCGGCGCTGTGCGGTGGATATACCCAACTGCTAGGAGAAGGAGGGCGATATCAACGGCTGCGAAGAGGGCGCAGAATACGTAGGTGGATTTGAGCGTGCAGAGCCAGAGGAGGAAAGTGAAGATGAACCAGCCCTGTATGTATTTCATTCCAAATTAGTCTTAGTTGAGGGTATGGGAGTGGGGAGATGGGGGCTGTAGTACCATTAGGAATAACCCGAATGCGTCATAGAACATCGACAAGCTGCCATTATTGGCTGCTTTGTAAGCCCCCTGGATGTCGAATCCGCCGGGGATGAAGACTATGGATAGGGAGATCCAGAAGCCGCCGTAGGAGGAGAGTGCGGTTGCGCCGAAGGTGTTTCCGGCGGCCATTTCCCTGGTTTCGTTGGTTGGTGGTTATGGTTGGGTGGGTGGATAGGTTGGAGGTATGTACGTACCACATGCCCGCGAGAAGCTGGACAAGACCCCCGTATGCGAACGCAGGCCCGACGATGATGTTGGGAGTGGCGATTCCCAGCGTCTGCATGTTGATGCAGCCCAGGAGGAATGTCGTGAGCGCAAACCCGCATAGGCCTAACGGTGCGGGATTGGCCATCTTACGGCGCTTCTGGGGCTTCCATAGACCTGGTTGGAGTTCGCCTGCGAAGGCGGGATAGGTGGTTCCTGCCGTGTTGACGTGGGCGAGGGGCCCGAAGTCGAAGTGGAAGGAGTCATTGGGAGTTGCTGTGGAGGTGTTTGTTCTCACGAGGGTCGGTTCGGTGGTTGGGGGTTTCTCCTGGGAACTGGGGGTGGAAGACATTGATGTTGAGGGGAAGATGGAGAGGTTGTCTGAAGGCATTCTGTCTTCATTGAAATGGTGCAGAATATGAAGATAGGGGTTTATACTGGGGTCTTTGCTATTTAGCTAAATAGGAGATGACTATGGTATCTCCAAGCCAGGGGCCTGCTCGATCGTCTTCCCCAAGCGGGGGATCGACGGGTAGTATCTGGATCGCACATGGCGGCCTGGGGGAATTGAGCTTGATCTTCGATCTAATTGAGTGATGATGCTCGCTGAAGAGATGGGATCTCAAATTTGGGACGAGGTTGATATCATTACTTAGATGCAATGGATGGATGCGCCAGTGGAAATCCGGGGAGGTGCTGGGGCAGTGGAGATTCAGTGCGGAGAAGCTGTCCGTAGGTGGCCAGGATCAGCGTCATAGATGGGAGGGGAGTGCGAATCAGAAAAGTTCTCAGTCACTGTTACGGTCAACCCCGAGGGGGATTAGGCTTTGCTGAATCGATAGTAAATGTAACCATGCACATGACCATCGTACCTTGACGGTGTCCAATGAAATCGCGCGTGGCTGCTGGTAGGACCAAGTCTTTCCGTCGGAGACAAGTGAAGCCGGGGAAGGAACCAAAGAGGAGGAGGATCACGGATGCTGACATTCTTCAACTACCGAGCCTGTAGTGGCCGGGCGTCGCCGGTTAGCGTAACTGCCGCCCCGGGCAGGATCGGGTCTGACCCCAACCGACTCAGCGGAGCGGAGGAACAATGTACCATGCATCGGCAAGGAGGTGACCATGGGAGCACAGCAGCAAAATTGGACTGATTCGTAGATGGGACGATGGAGTGGCCAGAATTGGGAAGTCTATTCTTTATTGCGGCCAATTGATTCCTACGTTTGCAACTGGCCCTTGGTTGAAGGTGCTAGGGTTGCGTACAAAGCATTCATGCCTGAGGCATCGATATCCTCAACAACAATGGTCGCGCAATTCAGTACAGGCCTGATTATGAGACATGAGACTTTCGATCGTAACTACATTCTAGGGTAATCGTTGAATATAATGGAGAATAAGGCTTATAGTTCATTGGCCATTTTCGTCTATTGGAAGGGCCTTTTCCAACTGGTGCTCAGCGTCTAATAAGTACGGTACTAGAATATAGTAAGGTATAAAAATATATATCTACACCATCATCAGAACTAATCAGCCAACGCGACTTTCGACAGTTGGATTTTGGCATACATCAGAAATTAGCTGCTTAGAACAGACTTATTTAACTAGGGCTATAGAAAAAAATATCAAACTTAATAGTCTTATATTACATTGACTGATGAAAAGGTCTATTGGAAGCAAAAACCCATGATGAAGGCTTCCGCAATGAGACATGTCCAAATCTATACAACTTTCGAAAACTGAATCGCGTACAAATGAGTTTCACCTATAAAGAATTTCAACTGGTAAAAAGTCTACTGAATGAATTAGATATATATGAGGAGTTTGCATTATGTTTAATGGTTCGCCTCTGACATGGATTGCCAACAAGTGTCCACGACTACACGGTTCCCCGACGAACGTTGAACCAGGACGAACCACTTGCTGGACCCTCCGACTGCAGGGACTGCACCAATAGACAATTAGCCAGGAACGGGCCGTGCTAATACCGGGGAAAGACTAATCGAACAGCGTACAGAGCCCAGTCTAGACCGTTTTAAGTCCACTTGGTGCCTCAGGCGATGACAACAGGCAGCCAAGAGGCTACTAGGTGGGCTGACTACTGCAACTATGACCTAGCCTGGTCCCTGCCGCAGACGTATCCAAGTATAGAAGGTTTGGGAATATCCGGGGAAGGAACCGGGACGGTCCTGGTGCCCACTCCCGGGGATTTGTTTGTCCCTGGACGGGATCCGCTTGTCAAAGACGGATAGTATGTCGTGGTCTTGGAGCTTTGACGACATGGAAAGTTCCTCGGATGCCTCTTGCGGCTAGCCAGGGGAGAAGAGTCTACCATTCGTGTCTATTTGTGGTGTATTGGTAAGTTTCCGATCCACATCACTAAAGCTGGTTGCACGTGGTTAGGCTCCTTGGTGCATAGATCGCAGGCGGGAATGCGCGCCAATGAGGTTTGACTGACTGAGTCAGGTTAGCCCAGCTTGTGGGAGGCAGGGCTGTCAGTTGGCGTGGACTACCAGGGACAGATGTATGTGAGGTCTCGCGTGGAAAACTGGTCTGACACTGTCTATTACTGCACAGATGCTACTCAACTTGGCTTGGAAGGCGCCAAACTGTGTAAAAAAACCGAATTGTTTCGAGATTGAGTAGAGACTATACTCGTATAGTCACATATGGTCTGATGTGTAAAAGAAGTGTCCTGTCACGGCAGTAGATGGTTGATTCTACCGGTAGCTCATCCGCAATACTCAACTCGACGGAAGAGTGAATCAGAGTCGGCAGCGATGCCGTGTTGAGAGGGAAGAGGGTAGATCCACCCCCCCGGCTTACAATCATACGACATCCAGGGGTAGCCGTGGTTAATCACCACCCCGGATACTGCCCTACAGTGCAGCGTGGTTGACCTGGGGTCATTCTTCCCGGGGCATCGGTATGCCGCCCCGCTTGTCAATCCCGAGATTAAGGATGGCACGTGCCCAACGGCAACGGGGTCCTGCCCGGATGCCGGTCTCATATCGGCTTCGAGACCGGAAAGGGTCAGCGCCAATTAGAACCCGTCAAAAAGTAAAGGCGCACACACCGCTGTCCTCTTTGGGGAAGAGCGCAGGTTTTTGTTTTTCCCCCCGGCAGTCACCCCGCCCCCGCCCCCGGATTGCCAGCCGTCGACTTGCCGGCAGAATTATGAGCAGCATAGAGGGATTGCCAGGACATTGATCGTGACAGGTTCTTCTGTATTCACTATGAGAGACAAAGTCCAATAGATTTGAAGTACCTATTCTGTGTATTTATGATGGTATGTCGTAAGATGCCATTTGAATCGGGGAGAGATCGAAGAGCTGACAAAAGGCTCAGCTACTTCCCCAAGTAGGATTACTACTTGAACCATCTTGATTGGTCCACACCTTGAGAATAGTGGTAGTAGCCCTGAAGTGTAATCAGCCCATTCCAGCAAGGCTGTTGGCCGGTAGGTGAACGGCAGGGCGGAAAAACAGTTCGTCGAGGAGGCGTCAGTCCGGATAGGAAGGCGGAGAGCTGGGGAAGACAGGGAGCACTTACCCGCGGGTAAGAGCAACCCCGGGGATCACCGCGCAGCAATGCAGATTGATATCAGAATCAATTATCGATTTTGATATGCAGGTAATCTTGCTAATTCGGCAAGGCAAATGCAACCTGCCGTCGTTCGGCTGTTCCCACTACGAACTGCGAAAACTGAAACATCGCATCATGCAACCCATCAGATCCGTCGGCATGTGGCAACGGTAACTTTGGGTGTCTGGTACCGTCGCACTGTCCCCACACGGAGTTGTAGCCGATCGATTTGCCGTCGCTCGCCGTTCTATCCAGACTTGCCACGACCAAATTCATCGTGTATATAGACCCTCCAGACCTCGCTGAGTTTTTGTCTCTCATCATTCTACATCTCACTCCTCTCTCAACCTTTACCTTCTACCTTTCTCCTCTTCATACCATACATACACAACACAGACAACATGTCTACCAACCGCCGCTTCGACCCTAACTTCACTCCCTATGTGGTCAACTCCATGGGACCCAAGACCCCCGAGCGTGCTCGTGTGGTCCTTGGCGCCCTGATCAGACACATTCACGACTTCGCTCGTGAGGTTGAGCTTACCTCCGCTGAGTGGATGCTTGGTGTCGAGTTCATCAACTCCATCGGAAAGATCAGCACTCCCATCCGTAACGAGTGCCACCGTATCTGCGATGTTATCGGTCTGGAATCGTAAGTCTACCACACAAAAACAGCGGTCGCAGCAAACTTAAAGCTAACTTTCATCTCCCCACAGCCTTGTCGATGAGATCGCCAACAAGATCATCACTGAGGAGGGTGTCTCCCCCACCTCCAACGTCATTCTCGGTCCCTTCTGGTCTCCCAACGCTCCCTTCCGTGAGCTCGGCGACAGCATCATTCAGGACCCCAACCCCAACGGAAAGGTCACCTTCATGCACGGTGTTCTGAAGGACATGGAGACTGGTGCTCCCATCGTCGGTGCCGTTCTTGACATCTGGCAAGCCTCCGCCAACGGCCAGTACGACTTCCAGGACCCCAACCAGACCGAGAACAACCTTCGCGGCAAGTTCCGCTCCAACGAGAAGGGCGAGTTCTGGTGGTACTGCTACCACCCCACTCCTTACTCTCTCCCCACCGACGGTCCCGCCGGTGTTCTCCTCAACATCATGGACCGCTCTCCCATGCGTCCTGCCCACATTCACTTGATGATCACCCACCCCGACTACGCCACCGTCATCAACCAGATCTACCCCTCCGACGACCCTCACCTCGACATCGACTCCGTCTTCGCCGTCAAGGACGATCTGGTTGTCGACTTCAAGCCCAAGACCGATGACCCCAAGGCCCAGCTCGACCTGGAGTACAACGTCACCATGGCTCTGAAGAAGCACCACCCCAACCCCAACTCCGCTCCCCCGGTCTCCTCTTTCGAGCGGTTCAACAAGGCCAGCAAGACCCAGGAGAAGCTGTAAAAAAACAGAAACACATGCCATGATTTGGTGATACGAAGCATTTGATGTACATAGTTTTGCATTTGTCGAACTTTCAGCGATGACCCTTGGACATACTGTTTGAATACAGATTTTTTTCATACCCTTCACACATGGAACTTCTAGCCTCATCGTAGTTAGTAGACCCACATATGCCTTCGACTGCACTTCGAGAAGATCATAGCACCTGCATAAGCACACTGGGTCCAGTGCGGGGTCCCCAGGCCAAGCCTCCGCAAATCGGATCCTAGTCAATGTCATCGTCCCACGTAGTGGTAGTAAGTAATATCCAGGTTAGGTGCATCCCGTGGACAGAACCCCCGCATTAGTGGTAGCACTCATTACCCACAAAAGTCACATCAGATCCCTTCATAACATCAGATACAAATGTAAGAATGTTGCTTTTTGCACGTCGCACAGTCCATGATTTGTGACGGTGTGGATTATACGTGGCAAATAACGGAAATACGGAAATACTCGTGCCACTACGGAGTACCAATGTCAATCCGTAACACCTCAAGATCAGCCAGACTCTGCCATACGATGCCCGTCGATAGCGGTATGTCATCTGAGCTGGCATTGCAGTTCAACTGGTTGAACCTGGATTCGAATGCACTGATGTGTGTAGAATCCGGTTGGTTTGCAGAGGAAATAATTTTCATGAAACCATCCTGCCGTTTGGGCACACCTATTTCTTACTGTATCTCTCACGCATTGCTGGAGTGATAGTGTGGGCGGTATAAGCAAATTCCGCATCGACCCAGTCTGCCCATTCCCAGTCAATCCAGTCGTCGAATTCAAGCTTCATACCCTTCTTCCATCGCAGGATTGGAGAAATATACTGCCCGAGGAAAAACTCCTACCGGCAAGCAGCGGCTCATCCAGCTTTCGGCCGAAGAGAGCGCCAGCAAAGTCCAGAAATACAAGGTTGCATTGCCGGCGCGAGCCCGGTGGAACCATCATGACATTCCTGGGACTCAAGTCGGTAAGTAGTATATCTCGTCTATAGACCTCAGACTCAAATTCTATCACGGATTTCATGATTTGCTGACGATCCCGTTGGGGGAAATTGCTTGGGCCGGCTTGTAGCATCGATCTTCCAGGGACATGCTCATTCAAGATCAGGCGGACAGTCCGTGAACACATTTCATTTGTCTCCGCATCGTCACCGATATCTTGACAATTGATATCGGTAGAATAAGACCCGTAAAAGCGGGGTATCAGGTCCCCTTGAGATCAGAGCGCACCCGATACGTTTGTGCCTCATGGGTGTAATGCTTATCCACGCAGAGAAATGGATTGAGATAACCGTCATGATCATTGAGGTAGAGTGGATCATACACCTTAGCAACCAAGTCCTCTGTCCCTTGAAATGTCTCGGTGTTGCACTTTGGGTTCAGGACACGGACTTTAAAGACTTGTGCACTATGTCCGTCACCGACTCTTATAGGGTCCAAGACCTCGAGGTCGACAGTTTGTTGCCCAAGATCCCCTGGTAGCGGAGGATGTTTGCAGCATCGAGCCACAGGACCGAGTGCTGCTCTTTCTTCTCTCCCATTGTCGGAGTTGCGACATCCATCTAGGGTCACTGGTGTGGGCGCTGGTGTAGTATGTGATCGGGCACTGTATCTCCATCCCTTGGTATAGGGAATTGGAGGCTTGACGAGATCACTTTCAAAGTAGTCCATGTTTATCAAAGAAGCAGATCCTATTAATAAGAAGGAGATACAGAGATCACGGACCACTGGATTCTGACAGAGCCGTGGCAGAATTGGGCTATATGTAATGGTGAAATTGGTTTCCTCCTGGAGACAAGGGGACTTCGTGATGCGGTCGGTGCAGGGATTTATCCGCCTCCGAAGATGCCCCGTTGCCACTACTTGTATGTACGTAGTGGTTGAAACTGATGGATATTTATATGGCAGATTCCTAGAGAATGCCATCTTGATGCTTTGAATATAATGTTCTTCTCATCGCGTCTGGTATTGTTAGGAGACTATCAACCAGTAGGAGTTTTCCCTTTCGTAGGATGTTTGCGATGTCACTACCTTATTAGGGTTGATTAAGTCCCCATACTTCTCTACTACACCGGATTATTGCATACCGAACTATTTACCCAGGTAAGACAGAGTAATATCAATGGGTAATTCACATTCACATTCACATTTCCATAACTCCACCAACATATATACCCACAGAACTATGCTACTCCATCCACAACCATCAAAAAAACCAACTCCGATGCTTCCTCCAATCCTGCCTCGTGGCCTCCCTCAAATCATCCACATTGATCAAATCCACTCCCTCCCTCACCAAAACATGCCAAACATGGTTCCGCAAACCCCGCGGCCAGCTCGGGGTTCCCCAGTACCGCACCTTCAAACCCCGCGCGTGCGCAGCTTCAACCTGTTTGCGGACCAGCTCCAGCTGTCCCTGCGAGAAGCGGTTGCGGGATAGACTACCGACAGTCTTGCGGAAGTCGACAGAGGCATAGTAGCTGTTCTTGTATGAGTAGGTAGGCTCTGTTTCTGGACCTGGAGGATCGGGTTGTTCGGTACTGGGTGGAAGGAGGGCCAGCTGGTCTAGCGGGGCGTCGTAGAAGATGTCCCGGTATGTTTGGTTCGATGTGATGCGATTGAAGGGCGCATCGCCGGTAACGACGACTGTGAGGGGCCGGGTGATGATGTCTGTGCCGTTGAAATATGTGAGGTAGTCACCGTCACGGAGGGGTTGGAGTTGCTCCATCACCATGGACCAAGTGGCCTCCGACTGCTCTTTGAAATCGATGAGCAGGACCAGGGTCTGTGATGGGTCGCTGGAGAATACTCCGGCCCGGAAGCTTCCGGGATGGTGCGCGGGCTCGAGTTGGCTGGAGCGTGTGTTGTGCTTCTGGAGCAGGTCCAGAAGAGGATTGAGATACAGGCTTTGGAGAGTGACCTCGTGGTGCAAGGTGAAGGGGGTATGTCCGACGAGCAAGTCATTGTTGGATGGCCAGACGTCGGCTTCAACACCGATGCAGCCGGCGGTAAGGGCCGAATGGAGTGGTACATCGCGCCAGTAGTTGTTGTGTGAGTGGCATCGCACGGGGACGACACCGTGGGTGGTCCAATGCGAGAATATGGATGAGCGACCGGCGGGGAAGACCCAAGCGTCCAGACGGGCGTCAAGGTCGTCTGGAAAGAGGTATACTAAGCCAGACCAGAAGAGGGAGGCGATTTTGAGGAGGCCGCTTGATGGGATTAGCGAGCGACCATTGATGCAGCTGCAGGTGACAAGCGATACTCACAGCACGATAACGACACCCCAGAAGGGACGCTTTACGAATCTGCAGAGCATGGCTCTCCGGGAGTACGGGTGAATGTGACAATACAAATGACGGCATTTCCAGGAACTACATAGACTGCGCAGCCTGCCGCGATGTATTCGAGTGATGGTTCGCCGTCGCCGACGTTTAGGACCAAAATTGGCTAGAGGTAGAGTTTCGAAGCTGCTCTCATCCTGATCGGATTCTACCTCAGGAACCATCTCCAAAGGGGAGTGTTTAGCGAAAACGCGAGAAGAGGACGGCTCTCCTTCCTCAGATTGATCGCGTGAGACTTCATATGCCATATTTGCGATGCGCTCTCGTCGACACGGACCGATGCCGCATGGAGTGCAGTGAAAACTTCACGAGCGATCGGGCAATATCCAGGGTCTTCGGCAGAAAAGAGGAGACTAGGCAGCAGCACATTCTCAAAAGTGGCGCAGCAGCGACCAGTCCATTCAGCGTTCATCAGTTGCCTTCAAGGTTGGCACTAGCTGAACGGTGCCAGCCAGCCAGACAGTCTGGCCTTGGTTAGCCAAGAACTTAGCGAAAAGCTTGTCCGGGTCAAGCTTGCATGTCCGGCTATTTTTATTCGGGCCCCAACGCATGATGTCGTGTGCCTCACTGTAGAATTTTATTTGTGCGTTCTTAGAATTCGAATATATGCTACTGGAATATCCTATTGAATGAACTACAGTCCCAGTTATGAAGGATTGGAGTTAGTAAATGTTATCAATCACTCAATGCCAAAACTGTCATTGAAACAACAATTCACAAATTTCCTATTTGTAGCCTTTGATTTAAATATAACCCATAAGAGCATAATGGTTATCATGTAATTGTCGAGGATCAAGACAGCGGGGATTGATAGAACCCCAAACGATTTATGATATGGTATGACAGAACCTAAAGGCTTACTTGACCCCCAGCGCTACAAGCACCAGTTTCTTGCCCTGCAATTGCAAACTGAGATGAGCATGTCCAATAATTCAGTTCATTCCCCGAGCGAGGAACACCAAGTTCGCTATAGGCTTTGCATGTGCTCTTGTGCGCACAATACTCAACCTTCCGGGTATAGATGAAGTGGAGCCAGAAGATTGCTCATAGATAATTTGATTGTTGAAAGACAAGGAGATAAGCAGATAATCATCCTTATATTTACATGCTTCGTGATATCCATTTTCGTCCATTTATCTTCGATAACCATAAAGGTCCCTTTCTACCCGGCGTTGCCATCCCGCTCATCCATGACATTATTATAGTCCCCCAAAGCAAGATCTACGAGATAAATTGCTAATACTTAGTGCTATAATCTTCCGATCTACCATCATAGAACCCAGTCGAAGATAAACCCCTCCTAGCAGTCGAGCAAGTCCAAAGAAACACCCCAAATACCCCACCGAACCACTCAGTAGCGGATAACTAACCCCCACAATCAAGATGAATCCCTCCAATTACAAATCCAACTTGTATTTCCCAAGTAAAAACTCCCCGATCGCACGGCGAATACAATTCCATTGAAAGCAAAGAAAACTCCGGAACGCCGACCCACCCCTCATTTGGCCTTTTCGGTGTTCGGGGTTCGGCGTTGTGCCCGGACTGGGGGGTTCAACTCAAACGCCGAAACGCCGAAAGCCACCGGCAAATGAAAACGCCGATGAAAGCCGAGTCGGGGGGTTTCGGGGGTTCAATGTTCGGAGGGTTCTACCAACGGGGGGATTTAAGTCGGGGGTTTCTATATTAATTCGGGGTTCGATCTTCGGGGTGAGGGGTTGAGTCGGATGGTTTCCCTATTTATTTGGGGGCTTGATTCAGAGGGTTTTTCTATTTGATTGGAGGGGTATATATATGAGGGAGCTTAATTCGGAGGCTTTTCTGAATAGTTCGGGGGTCCAATCTCCGGGGGGAAAAGTCGGGAGATTTCTCTATTTGATTCGGGGATTTAGTCGGTGGCTTGAATCAAGAGGTTTTTATAGTTAATTCAAGGCTTTAATTCGGAGGCTTTACCATTTAATCGGGGTGTTAAGTCCGGAGGTCTTCTACATAATTCGGAGGTTGAGTCATTGGGGGGTTTTGTCGGAGGCTTTTCTATTCAATACGCGGGTTCAAATTTCAGTTGGATAAATCGGGAGGTTTCTCTATTTGATTCAAATTTCAATCCTGGGGGTTAAGTTGGGAGGTTCTTTTATATGATTAGGGATCTAAACTTAAGGTGGCTTAAATCGGAGGCTTTTTTCCATCAATTCCTGGGTTCAATCTTCGGGGGGTTAAGTCGGGATGTTTTCCTTATTCTATTTAATTCGGGGGTTCAAGTCGGGAGGCTTTGCTATTAAAGTCAGGAATTTGAATTTCGGGTGGTCAAGTCGGTGGGTTTTTCTTTTATCTTGAGGGTTCAATCTTCGGAGTGTTAAGTCGGGGGTTCTAAAGTTCGGGTGGTTGAAGTCGTATGGTTTTCTATTTAATTCGGTATTCAGTCGTCGGGGCTTAAGCCGGGAGGATTCTCTATTCAATTTGGAGGGTCCGATCGTGATGTATTTCAATTGATTCGGGACCTTAGTTCGGATGATCTTCTCTTCAATTCGGGAGGTATATTGGAGGCTTTTTATTTAATCAGGGGGTTCAAGTCGGTGGCTTTTCTATATTATTCGGAGGTTCAATCCCCGGGGGGTTAAGTCGGGAGGTTTTCCCACTTAATTAGGAGATTTATAACTATTGACTTATGTTAATTCAAATACTATCCTATCTACTTTGGAGTTCAAATTCGGGGGCCTCAAGTCGGAGGTTTCAATGTCCGGGTGGTTTAAGTCGTATGGTTTTTCAATTTGATTCAGGGATTCAGTCGTCATTGGGTTGAGTCGAGGGCTTAAATCGGGAGGTTCTTCTATTGATATGGGTGATGGTTTACGTTTGAGGGCCATAATTTGGACGCCTTTCTCTTAAACTCGGGGGTTTAATATTCGGGGGCTTAAATCGGGAGGTTTTTCAATTTAATTTGGGGATACATATTTTGGGGCCTTATCCCGACGCTTTTCTCTTTAATTGGGGGGGCGGTTAATTCGGAATGTTTTTTCTAATTTATTCGGGGTTTCAAATTTCGGGTGGTTAGGCCAGGAGGTTTCTCTATTTAATTATAGCCCTCAAGTCGGAGGGTTTATCTTTATTCTTGGGGGTTCAATCTTCGGGGGCTTGAATCGGGGGCTTAAACCGGGAGGTTTTTCTATTTAAAATTCGGGGCCTTGATTCGGACGCTTTTCCATTTAGATCGGAGGTTCAATCCTGGGGGTTTAAGTCGGCAGGTTTTCTAATTCACTCGGGTATCTCGCTCTCAGATAAGATGATTAGGGAGAGTCCGATATTGCTCGGACACTTTGCATCACGCTACAAAGTCCGAGCTCATCCGAGTAATCGAAAGAGAACAATACAGCTTAACAACACGACTGTGCAAACTCCCCGATCAAACGTCGTCTTCACCGCACTCCTATACAACCCCACTTATCATCCAATTTACCCTCTCTTCGTCAAAATTCCCGCAACATACGGCATCGGCGTACTCTCAAACCAGCTCTCCAACTCAACCGACTCCCACCCACTATCCTGATCCGCAGCATGCTTCAACGCCGACGTGGTATCCCGATTCATGCAGCAATTTCCCAAATACCAACTCCAGCCCATGAAGCCATAAAAGGCCTGGAATGCCCTCGCGATCACGGACCCCTTCGGCGTCCGCCACGGGTTAACTACATGCTCGACGACGAGCATTTTCCCGCCTGGTCGGAGGAGGGTGTACAAGTCCTGGACGGTGCGGTGCATATCGGGGACTGAACACAACACGCGCACGCAGACGATGGTGTCGAATACGCCTTCTTTGGTCTTGGATAGGTTCTCAAGGATGGATGGTACATCCGAAGAGTCGGTCTTGAAAAGGCCTTGCCTTTGAAGGGCGGGGATAAGGTCTGCGGATTCTACACCGCACGGGAGGATGTTGTATTTATCCTCGAGACCTTGGGAGGTGGCGCTGGCGCGCAGTTCGGCGTGCAAGCCGTGACAGGGCTCCGCGCCGTAGATGGTCTTGATGGCTGGGGAGCGGAGGAGGGGCATTTGAGTACCTGTGCCTGGGCCGACGTCGAGGACGGTGCCCGAGGCGCGGGCGAGGAGGGGTGGGATTAGGTCTGAGGAGCGGATGATTTGGTCTGGGGGTTGGGTGGGTGGTGGTGATGCTGGGGCGTTTGCTTGGAGGTATGCTGGGGAGAATTAGAGGTATGGTTCCTCCCGGAGAGGAGTAAAGTGGTGCACTAACTGCTGAAAGCTACCCAGAATTTGCCGAATGCTTCATCACGAAGTCTGCTCTGGTGGAGAAGAGGAGCGAGGATTTGTCCTTTGCCGAAGACAGTCTCAAAATTGACCTTGACATAATCTAGTCGGTATGTTAGATATCCGTCGCTTCACTTGATGGGTACTTGCACAAGTGACAGCAATATTCATCGCCAACGGCGGTCACACTTACAGCGCAGGGCCCAGACTAGAAGATAGCCAGGCTCAATGAGAGCATTGATCCATTCCCTCGTCGTCAGGTCCTTGGCAGCCATGTTGACCCGCTTCAAACAAGTATCAGGCTTTCAACGGATTTCTGCAGGGCCACGGCTGACAAGTGTAAGAAGCAGCAGGTGGCTTGACTGGGGGATACTAAATAAATACTTCTAGACCTTATCATTTCTATCGGCGCGGAAAAACCTCTGCGGGGAACCAAATCCTCCTGCGGAGATTGGGGGCGCTGAGTCACCGTGAGATTTGATTGGCCCATCAGCCAAGCTGCCATGGGTGATAAGGCGTGCTCGTATACTGAGTCGTATGAGACACGGGTGGCTTCCGCTGGTCCAGGATGTCAAGGGACATTGTGTCTTACTGCATTGGTGCTATGGTATATAGGCTACATGCAAGCCATCACTCAGGCTCTGTCCAGCACTACGGCTCGTGCCCATGTCCGTCACTATCCACAGCTTGCCCAAGTCCCAGGACTATACCTCCATTGGCACGCTTAGGCTCTTCCAAAACGCACAATCCTGAACCGAGTTCGGCGGCACAGCCTCCATCGCAGTATTATTCGTCTGCAGCCGGAGACGCTGCCCATCCCCCCACGTATTCCACTTTGGCGCTGCTGCATATCGATATGTATTCGGATTCAGTGCCTGGACAAAGCTGATGAAGTAATGCATCGTAACGGGGATTATAGCTGCATTATAACTCAGATACGACGAGTCACTGCTGAGAGTCCCGGTCGATCCTGCTCCGAAGATCGCGGGTAGCTCGAACGTGTGCGGGACACCGATGCCACCAGCGATATTTGATTCATCGATGATGTTGACTCGGTAGTTCCACACTGCATCTGGTAAGTATCTGGCAGCTGATGACGCTACATGGTTTCCTGGACAAGTAAAAGTTGCGTCCCCATATGCTGCGGAGGAAGCACCAAAGTATGCCGCGTGCCGTGGCAGCAGCTTACCGCGAGGATAGACCTGATTAATTGCATCGAGTTGCTGGGAATTGAGATTCGGATAGTTATTCTTGAAAAATTGCGACACATCAGCACTGCTGCTAGCGTTGTAGGCAAAATTAGAGCCTTCGTCGGTATCGTCGCCCACCAAGACGGGAACCTTGATGAAGTTGCCTGCGTCAAACGCGCTGTACAACTCGTCCGGAACAAGATTGCCGTCGGTAACAGGGAGGAAGTACCAATCTGGTAGTGGGGAGCTGCTTCCCCCAGGGAAGGGAGAGGCAGTATTCCCTTTCTGAATGGTTGCAATGTCCTGTGTTCGCAGGCACTCCAGGGGATCACGAGCAGTAGAACAGCCTGTGTCGTTGACGAATCGTTCGAACTGAAACTCCATCTCCGGCACTGTTCGCTGGGTTGGCCAAAAAGATGACTCAACGATCGCGCCGATGAATAGCCCTTCATCCTTACCACCATAGGCGGATAAATGGTAGGCAACGGAGCCAGCACCCGCCGACACTCCATGAATCACGATGTGATCGGGGTCGCCCCCGAACTGTTAACGTCAGCACCACTGCAATATCTGCATGTCTACAATTATTACCTTCTCGATGTATTGTTTAACCCATCTGAGAGCTTTGCGCTGGTCAAGCAGTCCGGCATTCAAGTCCCCGTTCTGCCTAATCTGTTCACTGGCCAGGAAGCCAAGGGCACCAACACGATAATTGAATGTTACAAATACGATCGCGTCACCAGACTGTTGTATCACTTGGGTTCCGTTGTAATTGGCATTGGAATTCTCTGCATAGCCCCCACCCTGTATGAAGAGCCAAACAGGTAACTTGGATTGAGAAGTGGCTGTGGATGGCTTGAAAACGTTGATAAACAGGCAATCTTCGCTAATTTCGCCAGGCGATTCTTCCTCGTCTACGCCGATGCAGATTGGCCCGTACTAGAAACAGTTTTAGAGGGGTAACAGTTGACATGTAGAACGGAAAGCCAAATATTACCTCCGTCGCACTCTGAAGGGTTTGATTCGCAGACGGATCCCGGGGCGCCCGAAATCTCAGATCACCAATGGGCGGAGATGCATAGCGCATCCCAAGAAACTCGTCGACACCCCCTTCAAGACGCACGCCTTGATATTTGGCATACTCGAGATCGACCACGGGCTGTCCATTGTGGTTTGCCTGGGTTGGAAGACCACAGACAGCATAGGAGAACAAAGCTAGGCAGACCAGGCGTATCATTGTCGTGAGAGGCGAATTGAATGCCGATCGTAGGTTCAAAGCGTGCGTGATGACTGGAAGGCGATCTCGGCATACTTTAAGTATGCCATACGCTCAAAACGAAGGCGTCTTCTGCCATTCGTCATGCATGCCGGACACATGGAAAGTGACATCCGCTATAATAACAGCCTGAATTGCACGCCCGCCTGATGTGCAAGTTGAACAAACAAAAACAGTGGGGTCTGCATGCAGGGGAGTAAATAATCCAGGAATGGGAATGTCCGCACGGGCCCGGTCGACTTTAGCCCGAGGCGTTGAAGTGCGGGGACCACTCGGGGCTGGCTGAAGCATTCCATCCACGGATTGCAGTTCTTCTTAGGCTATTGTCCTCCTCACTTGCAAGGGAGGTTTTATCCACCGTCCTTTTGTCTCCAAGCTTTTAACCTCCCATATCGGGTTGGCTCACGACGACGCTGGAGTTACTGTTGTGCTTCAGAACCTCATTGCGTTAGATTCTGGGATCGTACCATCACCATTGAATGGGTGGATACTCACAATGCTTGCTGGTAGTCAGACACGACGGCTATGGTCCATAACTGAGTACAATTCATTCGGAAGGAACACGCACGAAAGGCCTTCCGGTATCAGACACCTCGCTGTTGGAAGTCATATGCATACTGAGTCGCAGTGAAGTGCAAATAAGGCCGAATGGAATACATATCACCTTTGTCAAATGCATTGGTACATTGCAATCGTACATGCAACTTCTGCAATGCCATACATTAACGTATTCCCCAGGAAGAATAGTATCGAGGACCGTAGGGCATTGGTCAAGTACCGAACTTCACTAGATCGTCGCTGTCAACCCTTTTTTCCATGTCTAGTAACGTAGTAATGGCAGGTTCAAGATCTTCACGCCCCACTGTTAACGGACAGCACGGATTATATAATGGGATGTGAGGAACCCTTAAAACGACCCAATTCATTAAGATTATCTATTGACAATTGAGACATCCTGAATCATACAATCAACTCACCGATGATGAAACTCATGTTGGCCTGGGTATCGCAGCAGAAGATGGTCCCGCTATTTCGCCCAATTCAATACTCTCCCGGGTGACCGATATCTGTACACTCTTTAATATTGCATTGCTTTGGTGCCCTTCAAGTGGTGGTGACGAAGCCGATGCGGTCGCTTCCGTTCGTAAGATCGGCTCTTCTTCAATACAGCTGCTACCGAACGAGCCCGGATCTTTGACCGGGCGAGAGGATCGCCACGACTTCTGTGGGGTGCGACCGCTGCGACTTTGAGAATTCGAAGCATCTTCCGTGTATGCGAACCCATGATCATCCTCGTAGACTGCCACGAACATCTTCAAACATGAGACTGTCAGAAGAACGATGCTGAGGCTGAGGTGGAGCTCCGCTACCATGGTAGCATAGGTACCGACGAGCGAGGGGTTGGAGGAATATATCTGGGAGTGGATATAGTATAGATGCACGGCGGAAAGGGGAATCAATCTGGAGTGTAGAGAGTGGTGTTAGCATACTGAGCTTCAGCACCTATGTAGATAGGTGACATACATGATCCGGCAATTGAGAATGGATAGGACCTTGAGCTTCTTGCTCATACTTATTTGCACGTTTCGGATTGTTATCGCGGGATAAGCCAGGATTACGGCCTCCAAAACAATATCAAGCGCACAGATGGCTTGCCATCTTGGATAAAGCCCAGTACAGGCGTCATCGATGTCGGTCCAAGGACGGTTGCTGCATCGAATGGCTAGAAGCAATATTGCGACCATGGCCCACAGGCCACATGAGGAAATGATGACATTAACTATCCACTTCGTACGCTGCAAGGAGAGATTTTGATAGAATAGCATGGTGCCTATTTTCGACAAGCCAATGATAAGAACGTAGAACAGATCCGCTGCGTACCCGGCCTAAGGCGATTAGCTCGTTAGTCGGCCGCTGCGCTCGGATAACGTACCTTTTCCATTTGCGTATAGTCACTGGATGAGATCAGCTCCTTTGACTTGCCCCACCCATGGTGAACCTGAAGAAGCACAAGTGATACTTGGGTGCAGGCGCATATCTGGTGGACCCGGGAGATTGTTTAGTGTGTGAACGGGCTCTCCTAGAGGAAGCTGACATACTGCTGCGGCAAACAGAACGTGGTCATCTTGGAGCACGAGGCCTCTTTTAGATGATGCGAATAACCTGATAACCAGCGAGGCAAGAACCAAGAATAAAGCCAGTGAAGTGACGATGACGACGAGCCCGTTATGGTTATGGTCGTTATCCTCCGTTAATGGAGGGGAAACTCCAGGAGGAAGCGACGAGGCCAGGACGGCCATCGCAACAGGGGGCACTGCGACTGAAACCCGCTGTCACTTCTGTTGAAAGGAAACCATCACGACATTGCGGTATTATCTACCGACAGGTTCTTTGAGGATGATCGCGCCGCTGAAATGAAGGAGGTAAGGTGGGTGTGCCGGCTACTTCTGCGGCTGACAGCCTTGACCGACAGGGTTGAGTGACTCCTTGACACCTTAGCCTTTCCGCAGTCGCGTTGGAGACGCATCGATTGTTTGCTATTTTCTGAGCTGGCCGGACAGGGGGTATGCTTATACGAGAAAAGATAGGATATGTGTGTAACCCTAGACAGCACACATGGCCCGGTCGATTGTATTCTGATGAAAGCGATAAGTGAAAAGAACGGTCGGCAACCATTATTGTTGGCACACTCCTCTGTGCCGGACGGTAGGACAAGCAGACAACCACCAAGAAAGTCCGAAGTCTTGACGGTACGCCCCGATCGCATGTCGTTGGTGGATACCGACGCGAATAAGCACAGCAAAACTGGATCCCGGCTGATCAACTGCTAATCGACCCCTCCTCTCCGCATCGCGCGTTGGTAGAATTGGGCTATTTTCGGAGCTGGCCACGCTGACTCGCTGAGAGTGGCCATCCACCACGAGAATGGGCCCCCAAAACCTTAATGCCTATCACCACTGCACCTGATCACATCCAGACATTCCTATCTCATGCCACGCGCCTAGCTGTCCTTGTTAGTCTGGGTTTAACCCGATTAAACAACGTTGGGCCTGCGTTGAGTAGGGCGATCAAAGAAGAGAGCAAGTATCCAGGCAAGGGTTGCAGCCACGCCCTAATTTCGTGCCATGGCAGATGGTCAGTCCAATGACCATCGAGGCTATCCGGAGGTTCCCTATTGGCAATCAAACTTGCCTTCCTTAATGGCCCGATTTCGAATTAGATCATCCTGGTAATCCCGTGTCTCCCTTGTCAACACTATCAATCATCTCGTCACGATGGAAAGAGGGGGGTGAAATTCCCTGCAGGCCAAGAGTGCCGATCGAGTGGCGGGCATGTCAAAAGTGTCGCAGCTGGTGAGCCGTGCTACACACACTCACGTTGTCTGTTGCTCCCGCCGCCAGCACATTGCGAGGGTCTGCGCCTCCTTGGGAAATCAAGGCCGCAGAGATCGACGTCTTGTATCCATGTTGACTGGCCACATTCTCCGGGAGGAGTACCATGGACCATGTGAGTGCGTTCCGACCCTTGCTGCCACGGGCCCCTGGGCCCTGATGGCGGTCGGAGAACAAAGACTGGGGAAACCCCACGCTGGATGCTGCCACAGTTTGAGTCATGATGAGGGAAGAAAATTCCTTCCCATTAACCTGGAAGAAAGCTCAGTGAATTAACGGCCAGTTGCAGGGAAAATAAGGGGATGCTGGCGGAAATGGCCGCCGGTTTCTTTGTTTGATCCCTCACGTCACACAGCTTGACTTCCCGTTTCGTATTTAGTCTGTGGTCGCAGAGTTAGCCTCCACAGCCGCATCTCTCTTCATTTCAATTCAACGCGTTGACAGTGTCCCAAAATGTCGTCCGCAACAGGGGAAGCGGGCAGCATCCAAAAGGGCGACCGGGTGGTGACGACGGGCTGTCATCCGCTGGAAATTGAAGCCGGCGAGCGGAGTAGCGGAGAGGCCGGTACGCGATATGACCATAGCGATATGAATCGCATGGGCAAAGCGCAGGAGTTCAAGGTAAGATATCTGCAAATATTCAGCGACCGGCAAAGTGAAGATGAGTAGCTAACCTCGTATCCAAATTCAGAGAAATCTCCGACCTCTGGCTGCCTTGAGTTTCGCTTCAGTCTTGCAGGCCACCTGGGAGTTTATTCTAATGTACCACATCCCCCCTCTATCACATCCTAACAGCCCACATTCCTTCAGCACTAACGCACCCGAGTCACTAGATCCAACTATGAAGGCCTCGAAGACGGTGGAATGGCTGGCTTGGTGTGGACATACGTGTGGACCTTTGTTGGATTCGGCTTCATCATCGTCTCATTATCGGAGATGGCGTCCATGGCTCCAACATCAGGTGGCCAGTACCACTGGGTGTCCGAATTCGCCTCGCCACGATACCAAAAGTTCCTAAGCTACATCACCGGATGGATGTCCGTTCTCGCATGGCAAGCCGGCGCCGCATCAGGGTCCTTCCTCACCGGCACAATCATCCAAGGGCTTATCAGCGTGCGCAACCCCGATTACGACCCCAAACGATGGCAAGGCACCCTTTTCGTTTTCGCCATGATCCTGATCATCTACTTCTTCAACGTCTATGCCGCCAGCTGGATGCCCCGTATACAGAACGCCCTATTAGCCCTCCACACCATCTGCTGGGTAGTAGTGATCGTCGTCCTCTGGGCCATGGCACCCCGCCAGTCCGCAAAAGCCGTATTCACCGAATTCAGTCTCTACGGCGGCTGGAACAACGTCGGGCTAGCACTAATGATCGGACAAATATCCGCCATCTACGGATCCCTCAGCTCAGACGCCACGGCACACATGTCCGAAGAAGTGCGCGACGCCGGCCGATACGTCCCCATGGCCATCTGCGGCGGCTACTTCAGCAACGGAATTCTAGCCCTTGTACTCATCATCACCCTCATGTTCGCAATGCCCTCGGTCAAAGACGCCCTAGACGACCCGACCGGATTCCCCTTCATCTACGTCTTCAAACAGGCTGTCTCCACCGCCGGCGTCAACGGCCTCACCGCGATAATCCTCATCCCCGTCATCTTCAGCAACATCCTCTTCAACGCCTCCACAGCCCGTCAGACCTACGCATTCGCGCGCGACCGCGGCCTGCCCTTCTCAAACTGGATCTCCAAGGTCAACCAGCACTACAAACTCCCCGTGAACGCCATCGCCCTATCATGCATCATCAGCGGCCTTCTCTCCCTCATCAACATCGGCTCCGACACCGCCTTCAACGCCATCATCTCCCTAAACGTCGCAGCCCTCATGTGGACCTACGCTATCTCCATCAGCTGCGTCATGTATCGCAAGATCGCATGTCCGGAGACATTGCCCCCGAGACGGTGGAGTCTGGGGAAGCACGGGATCTGGATTAATGCGGTAGCGTTGGTATATGTGATCTTCGCGCTGTTCTGGTCCTTCTGGCCGACTGAGATCCCGGTGACATTGAACAATTTCAATTGGAGCGTGGTGCTCTTCGTTGGAGTGTTTGTGATTAGTTTGGCCATGTATGTTGTTCAGGGAAGGAGGGTGTACAAGGGGCCTGTGGTGGATGTTAAAAGGGAATCGTTGTAGTTCGGGATGAAGAAGAATAGCTTCTCATAGCATGACATATTAATCATATCCCTTAGACACTATTCGTATGTCTGTTGGAAGGTAGGTACTATATCAAGTAGGAGTCGCTCGCATAGTTTTTTCATAGTATCATCCCATGTCCATGACACACAAAAGTCACCACCCCCAAACTAGATAATCCTCACAACGTGGTAAGTACTGATACCGTGATTGATATACAAGTTACCTGATCTATACTAACTAGCAAAATTCTAGAATACCAAATATAGATAGATACTAGAACCTGTTTAACACCCATATTTCCCTTTCTCAACGCATAGTATAGTATATGTGGGGAAGTTCGGATCTGTATTGAAAATGCATTATGACTAGGATAGAATAAGGGAGACTCATAGTTCCTTATTGTTTAGCTAGTAGCAAATCAAATCATTTCAGTCTGAAGGTTTCGGTCCGTCTGTGTGAAGGGAAGACTTTATGGTGGTATAGTAAATCTTGCATGTAGAGATCTACTGCAGGTACGTAGTAGGGTAACTAATCAAATGGATGATAGGTTCTTATATCAGGGTGATCACATCACCCCTCGACGTCAGGGAGATGAGATAATCTCGCAGATACCGGTGAGGAACGCATATAATTTGACTATTGCAGGCCATCAAACCGAATACTGGGCAGAAATTCAAGTAAGAAGCTAAGATGTTATTCTAACAAGGTGAATTGATCATGCTCACATAAGTGTCAATATTCCCATTTAGCGGTGTGAGTTAGTTCCTGCTGGTTGTTGCGCTGTAGAATTCTACCTAGTTGAACTGCTGGAAGCCAGACATAGTGGATCCAGTAAGCCATTGAGTTTAGATACGAAAGACCCGAATAGGTAGGAGAGGTGGATCCACCACAGACGGCAGAGCTGAAAGTTTGGCCAGGATGGAGGTGGCGGGGTACGCATTCCTGGCATGTTGCCAAACACGGCAGGACGGATGATGAGAACCCCTCAAGACCTCAGGGTGAAGTTGGCTCCATGATGGTAAGAAACCAGATCAAGGTATACGGTATGGGTAGGGAAAGCCCACATAGATCGTTACGTGGGACTCAATTCAGCTGATCTTTGTTGACTGATTTTTGCGCGGGTAGCATACGAAAGCGCCACATGGGTCGAACTAATATAGCGAGAGTGACAATTCAGGGCTGGCTTGTCGCTGAAGAATTGCCCCTCTGGATCCTGCCAGCTGGGTCTCAACGTCGAGGACGCCAGAAGATTCTTAGTGTGGAAACTATTCGGGCGCCGCGCTGTTCTTCCCGTTGACAGACTGGGTTTATGGAACATTCTGCTGCAGAGAATGGAAGGGTCGTTGTCTGATCTGACTACCTTATCAGCCTTCCCACCGGCACATATACTATTTCTTCTGCAGTTGAATTAGATCAACTGTGATTCCCAGCAAGAATGGTAATAGCCACCTCCGAGTATTACCCGACCTGGCCGGAGAAACTGCAGTAGATAGCATACCTCGCGGCTACGGCGGAATCTCGAAACCGGATAACCGGCGAGGAATGATCCAGAAAAAAAAAAAAAAGAAGCACATGGTGGAATGCCCTCTATGGACTCACACGTGTTGAGCAAAAAAAAAACAGTGAAAGGGTTATGATTAAAAATCTCAACCCCAAGCCGTGGTGCCCCTCCGTCGATCCGACACGTGTTGACAGTAAGGCCTCACGAGGAGTCACTGCAGTGGGTCAAGCACCGACACTAGAGCTGCGCCCGAGGCAGTTCTGGGTATAGTCCTCTGCATGGCATGAGAGGTAATTTCCCGTGTCTTATCCTGTGCCAAGTGAAACCTGCAGGATGATTTCATTCCAGTTGTTCAGGCCGCCTTTCTCAATATTGGATCCTGTATCTGTTGCTGCATGCAGTCGTGGATCATGGAAGAGTTGCATGCCAGAGGCCTGTTCCTCCATCAAGACCATCCATCCATCCATCGATGGTAGATGTAAAATTTCGGAAGACCCCGCTCTCGAGCCGACTCGGGTTTGCGTGGGCCAACGTGATCCGAGGTTATCAGTAAATGACACGAGCTCGGGTGTGGCCCGTTCGAGTGGAGCCCACGCTTAACTTCTCGCTTGTTCGCTACTCGCTGCATCGTGCTGCTTGGACCTCGACGTTTCGCGGTATCTTTACCCAGCGTACCAGAAGGCGTCATCCTACGAATTCTTCTCTACAGGCTGTGACGGTGTGTCTCAAAGGAAGCGTTTTCTCTTTCATCTACTTTAAACCAAAAGTGCGATAAGGTAGGAATATGTTATGTGTTTAGTTACAGTACGAAGTAGAAATATTGTAGGCTGGTTGTGAGGAAAACATATGTTACATACACTAAACGTCTCTCATGATTCATCATGTCATGGCCACATGCTCATGCCGTGGCGAAGTTCTCGCTCTGCACATTCATGTACGACACAACCCGGAGCTCACCACCCGACTGAACTGAGCAGGCGATGTAGGTGTGTAGACCACGTTGCTGGAGAGCGTCGGGGGTACTGCGTGGATTGTTAGCAACATGCACTTGGCTATGTGGACACGGGGTACTCACAATACTTTGCGCAGGGTTTCAGTATAGGTACGCATGGGCAGTTCCGACTTCTTGTTAATTCCGTACATGTATTCGTTCAACGCCGTAACCACATGCCAGTCGCTTGGCGCGTAATGTCGGGCGGGAATATACACCTTGACGTTGGGGGCCGTGCTTCCTGGGCGGAACTCCATGTTATACAGGATGCCCCCTGTGCGATGGTTGGCAGCTGGCAGTGGTGTATCATCAGGCACGCCAGTCTGCGCCAGAACCCCGTCCCACAACTGCCTCAGATTCCGCAGTCCAACTTCTAGTGACGAGGTGGTAATTCGGTTACCCATCGTCATCATCTGACGCACAGAGGCAAAGCTGGTTTCGCGCGTTCGAAAGTATATCTTGAGACGCGAATCAGCCGGTCGGACCAAGTCAATGGCTAGCATGTCCATCTCCAGCGGCGGCGTCGAGGGATCCTGGGCAAAATCCTCAAACATCCGAAATGCGCCAAGCTTCTCATTGTCGGTGCAGTGAGGAGCCGTGCGGATCGCTTGTGCGAGGACCTGTAAATTTGTCTGCTTCGTGGACCTGGCCTTGAACCCGGGGAAGAAGTAGGCCTTTCCGGTGATGTCTTCCTCGCTCAGGTCAAAGGCGTAGAAGATCTTCGACGGATGGCCCTCCATGCAGCCCTTGGGGGGCAGTTCCGGGGCCAGTGCTTGATCAAAATGATCAAACCATTCCCTGTTCGTGTTGGGCAATGCTCTCATCAAGACCTTCCTGAAGAGCGCGTCTGCAGATTGATTGTCGGGATCCACTTGCGTGCCGGCATTGGGGCCCACGGGCTCAATTGAGAAGCGAACCGATGGTGCCTTCTTGCCAGTATGCCAGTCCCAGCTCAACTCGATCGGGTTATGGTTGTCCGTCATGAAACTCGGCCATCTTTTCGCGTCAGGCTCATTTGCGACCCCGAGGTGCGGAGCAATCGAGCGGCCAAAGAAGCTTAGGATGCGTCGTTGCGCATGCTCTGTGTAGCCAGCCTCCTGCAGAAGCAGATTCAACACGTACCCGGTGGTGTGCCACCAATACCGGCCGTGGTGGTTAAGGACGTTACGGATCTCATAGTCAACCTGCTCCCAGCTCGATGACTGGAAGGACTGTGCTCCGCCAGACTTGAGAAGATGAGCTTTTGCATGCTCGGGGATTAGGTTGAAGAGGGAGGAGAACAGCGCATAGAGGACCGAGATAAAGAAATGCGGTAGCATGCGCGGCGATGCTGGAAGCAAAGGAGAAAGACTGCCCATTTTGGCAAGCCAAGTCGGGGAAAGTTCAAGATGTATGTAGTGTACTGGTCACGCGTGGTGGTGATTCTTCGTTGAGCAAGGGATGAGTAGTTGTACCGCCGCAACGCACGTCGACAACCTTATACCTTCTCCCGACAGGAGGAGACCCCGGGACGTGCATGGCTCCTTTATAAGCAATCAGCGGAAATTCACAGACGTTCGGTCGAATGACCAATCCTCGAAATGTCTCCGTCCAGTGGATGAACCCAATCTCCTTCACTCCTACTAACCATGAATGACATGGGCCGTGCGGTTCCGGATGAGCTAGACAGGGAGTTGCCGGGCACGGCGCACCGGTGGTCTCCAAGGGCGCGCTGTTGTCATCATCGAAGCGCAAGCGAGCGATTATTCTGTGGAATGAGTCCAAATCTGCAGAAGCCAAGAGCTGAGTATGGAGCTCCGTACGTAGGTGGTAGAATATCCATTCTTGGAAAGGCGTACCGTGGACCATTTCTCGCATCATGGCAACGGGGGGAGAAGTGGGGACGTGCGTGGGAAGACATCCATGGTTGGGTTGGATAAAAGTAGTAGACTAGAGAGGGTGGAGTTGTTTGGTGGTTGCCCTCCGCCGCGCCGTGCCGGGAACTTACCTGCCTTGGGACTGAAGTCGGTGGCTTGATGGAGTATGTACCGGTATTGTAATGGTAAAAGTGGCCCTGGGAAACCCATGGGATGTTTTCCCCTGGTTTTGTTACTATTCTTTTGTTATTTGTTGCTCTCCCTTTCTTGTGTGCCGAGGAGATACTTTACTTACCAGATGGTATTGAATTACATGCTGCTATCAGTGCCCTCTTCCTCGTCTCTACTTAGTCTCCATCACTAGTCAAGGAAACAGCCAGAATCTTTCGTAAGAATACCTTCCTCGCTTCCAGTGGTGTTACAGTTGCGTCCGACCTTTCAGAATCATCTCGCAACCGATTGTAAGACACCCACAACTACTATTTTCGATTATTCGCCTGGAGACGCCACTCTCGTTACACCGCCACATCGGGGATGACGCTTCTGGTCGGGGTTTGGTTGTATGCATACTTCATTTCCCAGAATACACTATCAGCCCCGGCTATACCATGCTATGACCTAGCTATGATTATTTGAGTGCTAGCTGAACCGTTGGTGCACCGCAACTCTGCTCCATATTGATTTAAAACACTCCAAAGCAATATGCCCATAATCCACTTGAGCCCGAGTGGCGAGACCAGCCCGCGATCATAGTTTGGGTTCCAATCAGCGATGGATGACCCCTGCAGCATCACCGCCGGGCGGCCGAAATGTCCACCTTGGCGCTACACTACGTAGTGACCCTTGTCCAGACTACCTGGATCGTGGAGCAACTACGCTGGGACTCGCCTTCTGGACGCCAGTCAACGTGGTCTGCTGCACGATCCTAGCCCGTGGCGCGGCAACGTGAACCACATGGCCTCATTGAATCAACCTTAATCATCCTTTTGGGGTCGTATCTAGCGTCAACTATGTCAACCACCATATTGAGGGTGCAAATGCCGGGAATGATGGGGCTATGGTTCAGGAAAAATGGTGACAGAGCCGTTCCAGCCGGAGAAGGCCGTCCTCCACTTTTTACCATTGAGTAGCTGGATCCTGACATTCGCGGAGCCCAGTAGTATTCTTCCTAATCGAAGGGGCCATGATACCCTACCACGAATCTAACAATTAATGCAATTTGCGCCAACCCGACACGCAGTCTGGGCCCCTCCCTTTGATCACGCGGAGTCTGTACTCGCAATCAGTGTGGGTCAAACTGTTACGAGTCTACAGCAACACGGTGTCTGGGCGACTAGCAACTACACAGTATCAATTACCTCGGTTCCCCGCACTGGAATTGAGTCTATGTTTTGTCAATGACAACTCCTTCCCTGAAAGCTGCTGTCCACCCTAACTATGCATTATAAGGTTCAAATGCTGTCACTTCTTCTCCGCCAACTCATCGCAGCCACAAGAACATGATGACCAATCCCCCAATTCCTTGACACTCATGAGCTAAGGTTGCCTGTATAGTGGGGTTATGCAATGGCCTATAGATCATCGAGCGGGCAAAGGGTTTACTGAATCCACGACACCGCCGATCCCCGAGCGTCGCTGGACATCGGAGAATTTTAGACTTTTTTTCCCTCTTCCTTCGCGACCATCATACCATCCGCAATACAGGAACCGCGATCGACACCACCACTACCAAAGCCGGAAGATATCGGAAAAAGGACGCGGCAACGGAAAAAGTCCCTGGGTTTACAGCCAACTCTCAACCCACGTTATCAGGCAGATCTCTACCCAGCAATCAAACCAACCTTGGTACGATCCGTCCCAGGTCCTCGGACCCAGTCCGCTTCGATCGCAGCAAACTCTATTTCGCTTCGTGCCGATATCGCGTATGACGTGTTTTCTTTTTGGGGAAGCCACCCTCGTAAAAGGGAAATACGGTATATTGTGGCTGGAGTCGTAATCAACCACGGGGTTACTCTAAGACCTCGTTGCCGGTTATGCATGCCTGTCGATCCTATCGCCTCCAGGTGCAAGACCTTATAATTACCACTATACTTCTTTAGGAAGTATGTGCGTTGAGGTCCGGGCCCGCTATTCTGCAGTACTCAGCCTGGACCATTCACTGACCCTACGGGGTGTTTAACAATTCGTAGCGAATTTATGCACACTGGTATTGAATAATTACCATTGTGCTATTATTAGTCGCGTCTTGACAAGAAGACCGATCTAGCTCCATTGCGTCAATCATCTACTTACGATAGTCAACAGCTACTCCTTCTGCCACATCGTGAGATGATCAAAAGCCTATCAAACGGGCCTAGATTCCACTAACCGCACCTCCACATCTTCAGACCCCCGCCTCTACAACGTCCCAAAGACACGAAGGCCTCGTAATCGATGATCTTGCTCGCGCCACAGACAAAGACCATCGGTGTCTCCGAGTTCCATCTCTGCTCTAGAACCATCAATATGGAAAAGACAATGGTTTGACAGATTGTCTCCATGACGAGTTCATTGTCCAAGGACTCCTTTGTGCTCTGAACCTTGGCTTGCATCTTGGACTATGTGCAATGGCGCCAGGGACGCAAGTACCTTGGTATGAACATTGGAGTGATGGCGTCTACCATCCTTCTGGCAATAGGGGCGTAGTTGTTGGCAAAGGAGACCTGTGGAAGACCCTTTCAGGCTCAACAATGGATGAAGATAGAGTCCAGACTTCGGTCTTTCGCCATTGAGCCCAAGATCTTAGTATCGGGGTCGGGGAGGCCGATGTCAATCACGTATCTTTACGTCTGCATTGGAGGAACTCTGGATCTGAATGATGCTTGGAGATGCCGTTTCCGGGAATGACGATCCCGGGGAGGCGATTCCCCGGAAAGAGAGAAAGTCGGGGAGTTGGAGAACACGGAGTTCGCCTTTCCTTTGGACTGGATCTCGATGTGGCACGTCTTGGAGGTATTGTGTCGGGGGTGGAAGCCGGTTAGGACCATGGATAGGCTTGGAGGGAAGGGTCCGGATCGGGATCTTTGTCTCATTGTGGGTTTAGCTGTCGGGATTGGGCGAGTTGGGTGGTGGTGGCTGAGATGGGGTAGACCCTGGGGTATACGAGGTGATGTTTTAGTGCTGACCTGGTACACAAGACGGTGAGAAAAATAGACGGAATGAGTTGTGAGGAATTATATAGGATTGCTACAAACGTGACTATATTGAAGGTAGGTATTGTTTGCTACCTAGTTTACTACTATGTACAACCCTCCTAGACGTGCTAGTCTTGACGACTGTTGTTAATTTGCTACAGGGGTGAGAAATTAGTTCAATGGTAAGTACTAAAAACTACTAGTCTACTGACAGATGCACTGGCAATCCTGATAGGCAAGCCATCCAATCACGATCTGGCCATTCCTTGTCCTTCAGGAAGCGGAGTGGAGATTGTGGAATAACTCAATACGTGAAGTATCCCACGCTGTAATATCCCAAGGGATGGCCCATTTCCAATACTTCAACGGACGAGTGTATTGCGCATTACGCATTAGGACCAATTATGCGCGGTGCAGCAAACATAGTAGTACGCAATCGCAGGCCTCACTGCCTCAGGCTTTGTGTAACGTTCGGAAGAGGTCCGGGTTCTCCGACATCCGTTTATTCCCGTTCCATAAAGAAAAAAAAGGGGCACAGCGCCACTGTGGAAGAACCCTGTTTTATGCTGTGTTTTTATTTTTTTTTTTTATGTGGAAACTCAAAATCTATCTGAATGATTGCCACAGCTGGACCTCACCTGGTAGATTTTCTTATTTTTATTTTCGGAGAGTGGAAGTGTAAATCTATCGAAAATTACAGCGTAAATGCAATCGTGGCTGTCCGTTTCGGTATTTTTTCTCGAGCGGTGAACATACCCATTGTAGCCCGTTTCAAGATGTAACACCACCGGGGCCACGCTAACACTGCCTCGTTGGCTTTAGCGCACCCCACCAAAACCAGGGTGATTGTGGTGGTTGGAGTATCCGTGAGTACCGGTCAGCATCAACGGCTGGAAACGGAGATAGTACATACCTCCTAGTCTCCTACTCTATGCTTTGTTTGTGGCATGCTCAGCTCGCTCCCGTCTGGCCAGCTCGGGATTTAGCGACTAGCTTCATATGCATGTGGAGCTGGAAGTCTTCGCTCCAAATGTCTGAACTCTGAAGACCGTGACGGCATGGCCGACTTGCCCCCACCTAATGAGCTTGTCGACATCATACTAATCCAACGGTCTTAGTTGTCGCAATGATCTCGCTTTGCCCCTCGGCTAAACATCAGTCATCTGCAGCTTTTGTTTCGCTCTTCTCCTGACTGTTTCGCTCTTCCTCTTGTGTTGGGGTCACTGACACTGACAAGGAAGAAAAGCCTACTCACAATGGATCCTATTCGAGCGGAAGCTATTCACAACGAGAGACATGTCAAGGTGGTCTGCGTGGGTGCAGGTGCTTCTGGGTTGTGTCTGGCATACAAGCTGCAGAGGTCTTTCCAGAACTACGATCTCACTGTACGTTACCTATAGTATTATTCCCTGTTTCTCTATACCTGCTCTTCTAACCTTGAATGCAGATCTACGAGAAGAACCCTGAGGTCTCTGGCACCTGGTACGAAAACCGCTACCCAGGCTGCGCCTGTGATGTTCCCTCCCACAACTATGTCTACTCCTTTGAACCCAAAGCAGACTGGTCATCTGTATACGCGGGGTCCAGCGAAATTAGAGGGTACTTTAATGATTTTGCGAACAAGTACGGCCTGCGGAAATACATCCACACTTCGCACATCGTCACCGAAACCACCTGGATCGAGGAGTCCGGCCAGTGGCAAGTGACGGCGACTGACCTGAAAACGGGTCGCACAGTACATGACTGGTGTCACATTCTGATTCATGCGACGGGCTATCTCAATAAGCCTGCTTGGCCCGAAATTCCGGGATTGGGCGATTTCAAGGGCATTAAGCTACACAGTGCGATGTACGATGAGAGCGTATCGCTCGGAGGGAAGAATGTTTTGCTGATCGGGGCGGGTTCATCAGCTGTTCAGATTCTCCCTGCCATTCAACCTATTGTTAACAATGTGAAAATCTTTATCCGCTCGCCAACGTGGCTGCTGCCGGATATTAGCACCGAGGCGGGCAAGTTCCCCGAGGAGCAGATTGAGCACTTTGTGAACAATCCAGAGAGTGTGACAGAACTGCGCAGGGATAATGAACGGACGATGAATAGTATCTTCAGTACGTTGACAGTACCCGTATTGACAGTGACTGTTGCTGACTATTACGAACAGCCATGTATCTCAAGGATACTATACTTCAGGAGCAGGCCAAAGGTCTCCTGACATCGGTGATGAAGAACGCCTTTCAAGATCAAGAAATGGAAGACCGTTTGATACCGAACTTCTCTGTTGGTTGCAAGCGTGTGGTGCCATCGGGCTTCAGGTATCTAAATGTGAGGACTCCACACCCCTGATTGTTCAAGGTGATACTAACACGCGTGGTAGACCCTCAAAAAAGAGAACGTCGACGTGGTCTACGGTGGTGTGACATCCGTAACACCATCTGGGTGCGTCAGCGAAGACGGGATGGAGCATCAAGGCGACATCATCATCTGTGCCACCGGGTTTGACACTTCCTACATACCGCGCTACCCTGTCATTGGACCCAATGGTCGCAACCTGCAGACAGAATGGGCCGAGTCGATCATGGGCTACATGGGAATAGGTATTGCCGAGTTCCCCAACACCTTTACCATGCTTGGCCCCTACACGCCTGTTTCCAATGGTCCGACCATGGTCGCGATTGAAGCTCAAGCAGACTACATCTGTTCCTTTATCGACCGTTACCAAACGGAGCCCATTCATAGCATGGCTCTTAAGCGGGATGTCTGCGCTGAGTTCAAGGAGCATGTCGGCTCCTTCATGCAAAAAGCCGTTTGGACGGATAATTGCCGCAACTCCCACAACAACCATACCATCGGCGGTCGCGTTCCCACGACTTGGCCTGGAAGCACTCTACACTATCTTGAGGCAATGAGAGAGCCACGTGCTGATGACTGGGATATCAAGTACAATGGAAATCGATTCTCATGGTTGGGAATTGGCGTTTCCCAGACAGAGTGGGATCCGACTGCTGATCTAGGATATTATATCCGGCAATCGGATGATGGACCCTGGCACAGTCGGCGCAAGCGGAATTTGGCCATTGCCAAAACAGGTAGCATGGCTCCGCGTGCTCTTCATAGACAGGCAAAGCTTGCAGCCAAAGAGAAATCCCAAGGCACCAAAGCTGATGTGCCGGACCAGATGCTGAAAGCACAGGCCGAGCCAGTGTCTGAAGCGACAGCGTGATGTGAGACTGAACAACAATAAGGGTTTATGGAGGTCAATCGATCCACCACTCCTTTCTCTGCATTTCGGAACCAAAAGCTTGTCTTCTTCATTGACATGGTGCCGTCATCTGAGTTTGACAGTCAAGGTAATATGCCTTACATTCTCGTCAACACTCGGAATTCCACGACTTAGCAAACGTGGTCACCACCATATAAAGTACCTTTATGGTGCACACTCATGAGAGCCGAATCTGGATTTTTACTTGAGTCACGATCCGGGATCCGGGATCGACAGGCAGCCCAGGCTTCGATTATACTGAGGCCACACCCGACTCAATATCCCCAATCACGGAGTGTCAACGTATCACATGCCGACTATGTTAGGACCTCTTCATAGCCTTTATGAATATGCTAGGCGGAATCTAAATTTACATTCAAGCTATACTCCGCATTTCACCACATGAAGTGGAAATACTACATGACTGAAACATCATTCCTCCGTACATTGCCATTGCACCTCACACGAGTACTTATTCCTATAGTTACTTAAGTTGTCAAGTAATGCGTCTCTACTATTTGTGCCTCTCACTTGTTATTGCAGAGATCTTCCAGCAATTGGGCCAGCTACTGCGATCAGTATGCCCTGGCAGTTATCGGGCTCCGGAATACCTGAATGAATCCCATACGACGAGCCATCATTATACGAGCATGCAAGGCTTCATCTAAGGTAATGTATATTGATCATTGCATGATGCATATCTTCTAGCAGCCAGATACTAGGCAGTTTATTGAAATCCTCGGAGTTGTTTGGACCGACTCTTTCGAGTAAGTGCTTATCCAGCTTCCAGCACGCAACCGTCAAGCTCGGGTTTCTTATGTCCGGAGGTTCAACTGCTAACGATCAACTTCCAGCTGAACGGAGTCAAAGCCGCCACCACAAATGGCGAGACCTGGAACAAATCGGCAGCAAATCCCTTTTTACTCAATCGGCACCTGCTGTCTCCACTCCAACGGTGATCTGCGGCTTGTCATACTACAATCGTCCCGGACCGGGATTTGTCCATTATTATCGGCTGGGGATTCTATCCACATAGCATACTCTACTATACCCCATTTTTCACTGACAGCAGGTTTTCGGACGTTCCTAAAGCCGAAATCCGTACTCTCCCCATGTCTGCATCCCGGCTTTACCTCTCAGGGCTAGTCCAATGCGACGCTGTCTTGGGGCCTCCACTTCTCGGAGCTTTGAAAGGCGCGAAGCTCCGCTGCAGGTTGTTGCAACGGTCCAGGGTAGATCCCCTGGCAGCTATTCAAGCTAACATATATATAGTACGTACCTGATCACGCCATATAGCTCCAAAATGAGCCAATATTCTAAGCTTCCAATTGCTCTGTCCGCAGCCAATCTAGACACCAGAGAATAAGGAACGGCCCTGGTATAACCTAGATTGAACTTATCAATCAATCGATTCGACAATCATGGAAAGCCACAACTCACCTCGCCGTCTTCTCTTGGTCAGCGTTCCCCGCACTGCGTCCAATCTGCTTCTGAAGATCCTCAACATCCCCGGCCAACCCAACGCATTCGCAGCCGATCGGGGCGGCTATTTCTTCTACAACGCCTTTCACGCCGTTGCTAAAGACGGACGCCTCACACAGGCCCCCTCTGAATGGACCGATGAAGCGAAACACGAGGTCCAATCAACCTTCCAAGAATGCTTTGACCATCTAGAGGAGACCTGCGCTCTAGCTGAGCGGGAGAACAAGACCATGTTCGCCAAGGAGCACTCCTTCTGGCTCTCCAACCCCATGGCCTTCATGCAAGCTATACACGGACCCGAGAAGGGCCCTTATGACTTTTCCACCTTCCACGTCAACGTCCCTAGCTCGTATGGTACGACGAGGACGTTTTCCACCAACAACAAAACCGTCCTTCCGGACGAGTACCTCCGCACATGGACAATGGCATTCATCATCCGCCATCCAGCCATAGTATTTCCCTCTTTCTGTCGTGCCATGAATAAGATCTCCGATATGGGTGTCATGGACACCAAGATACTACCCGGAACTCTACTCACCAACATGACCCTCCACTGGACCCGGTCACTCTTCGACTGGTCCCTCGAGCAAACCGGCTCAACTCCGCTCCTTCTGGACGCCTACGATGTGGTCCACAACCCGGATGCTATCACCAAGTTCTGTCGATTGGCAGGACTCGACCCTAGCAAGCTTCAATTCCAATGGGAGAGCGGGGTGCATGCGGATAGCGTCGCACGACCGAATGGGGCCTCCCAGGGCGTGTTTGACTGGGATACAGGAAAGTCTGTTATGTTGTCGACATTGAATGAATCGTCAGGTGTCATGAAGAGCAAAGAGCCAGCCGTAGTGGATATACCCACTGAGGTTAAGAAGTGGCAATTGGAGTTTGGGGAGGAAATGGCGCAGTTGATCGAGAAGGCGGTCAGTGATGCGATGCCGGATTATGAGTATCTTCGAGCGAGGAGAGTGACTGTTTAGATAATTTTAGCCAGAGTGGCTACTTAGTGGGTCTATGTTACTGTGAATAGTCCCAACTATCCTTTGGTTGACAGCTACATACAAGTAGTACAATGAATTGGCATTTGGCAGGATCTACACAGCCCCGCCAACGCCCAGGCTTGGCTCGGCGTAATGACAATCAATCTTTTCTTTCCCGTCTTCAAGCTGCTCTTTCTGCTCATGATCCTCTCTTCACTCTTACCTACCACAGGCTCCAGAGCATCTCCCCTAAACGAACATCACCTACACCCATAATCCAATCCATGGCATCTGCCGTGGAACCCAGCAGCACCAGCGGGTCTGTGGACCCCGCGACCGCAGCTGCCCGCCATGTCCCTGACCATGACGTCACCGAGAAGCAAGCGAGGGCGGCGCAAACCATCCAGGTCGGCCTCTACTCTCGCTACATTCTGCAATACTCTTAACAATAACTTCATGATATAGAGGATATATCGCGGCTATCGCACGCGACGGGAACTTCACGGACTAGATCTCTCTGCGTCGACGTCACGATGGAAAGATGTAGGCTCTTCCCGGACCCTGCGCTTTCTATGAACCATGCTAAATGATGTTGTCTTGTCGCTGTACCAGGCCGTGAAAGAAGCAGAATGGCGACAACTACACCGACCATCTGCGCCAGCTGAAGATGTGGATAGCACCGCGAACGCACGTCGGAATTGGCTCCGCGCTGTGAGTGTCGCGAAGCGAGCTGGGGGGGATGACGATGAGGATCTCGAGTCGAAGACAGCTAGGACGGGTAGTCATACTATGGGAGAAAATGTCTCAAGGACGGAGGGCTCCTCGCCCAGTATTCTCCACCATGATCTCCCGGCTGGCACTACGGCCAAGATGATGGATTTGCAATACTTTCTGGAGATGGTGGACTTGAAACATCGACATGGGAGTAATTTGCGGGTTTATCATATCTATTGGAAGAATTCGCCTACGAATCAGAATTTCTTTTACTGGTTGGATTATGGGGAGGGAAGTGGGTTGGATTTGCCTCAGTGTCCGAGAGAGAAATTGGAGAGACAGCAGGTGAGGTATTTGTCGCGAGAGGAGCGGATGAATTATCTGGTTGAGGTGGATGAGGCGGGGAAGCTTCGGTGGGCGAAGAATGGGGAGCTTATTTGGACGGATAATGCCCGGTTCAAGGATAGTTTGAGGGGTGTTGTCCATGTTGAAGAGGACGCGCCGAGGTTTAGGGGGAATACGGACGATGGAAGTCCGGTGTTGTCGGAGATGAGTGACTCGTTGGAGTCATCGTCAGGATATAGCTCGCTTAGTGAACATGAGGATGCTTTGGGGAAGCAGGAGAAGGATGATTATCAGGCGACAAAGGTGGGACAGAAGTTAGCGCATGTCAGTCCGGGAACGATCCTCAAGACCCTGAAGGGCAAGTCGTCGAAGAAGGAGGATATGTGGATCTTTGTAAGTCTGTCGCTGTTGCTTCGTTATTCTGCGCTATGTTCTGGGCCGTGCAGCTAACAAGGCAGGTTGCTGATACTACCTTCCGGCTGTTTGTGGGCATCAAAGAGTCCGGGGCCTTTCAGCACTCTTCATTTCTGCGAGGGGCTCGCATCGCAGCTGCTGGGTTGATTAGAATAAGAAACGGACAGCTACGTAGTCTAGCGCCCTTGAGGTATATACCCTCGTTATGCTCTAGTGCCTCAGCTGACATCAACAGTGGCCATTATCGTCCCCCTGCCGCCAACTTCCGCGCCTTCATCCATTCGCTACAAGATCAAGGTGTCGACATGTCACACGTCTCAATCAGCAAGTCATACGCTGTCTTGGCAGGTATAGAAGGTTACACGCGAGCGAAGCGAAAGGTGCGCGCATTGCAAGAGAAGGTGGACGGTGCGAAGCACAGGTTACACCAGAGACATGAGGGAGACGAGAGTCATCAGCGCGGCGAGAGTACCATCAATAAAAACGAAGCGAATGATGCGGCCGAGCAGGCTACGTCTGGAGGAAACGATACTCGTACAAAAAGGAGCTTCGATCTTCCATTTCGTCAGAAACCGATCTGAGACAGCATTAGTACAGGATGCTAAAAGAAGCTCAATCATCATTTGACGAGATATCACAGAGGAACACCCACATCCAAATTCTTCATATTCCCACCTCACCCTCCCCACGACTGTCCTTCTGCTCCAACAACCAGTCCTTCATATCAAAGCCCTCCTCTTTCAAGAGCCCCGGATCCGCATTCCACACAAATGTCACCCCAGGGACCTTCGACCCATCCCTAAACTCAATAAGACACCCTTTCTTCCGATACATATCCGTCTCATACTCTGCCAAGCGATCCTCCTCCACCTGCGAACGCACCTTATACCCGACCCCGTAAATCGGCTTTTCGGGACATCCGTCCAACAGCGCCGGAAATTCACCCCACATTCTCATTCCGTGTTCCATTATCATCGCTGGCCGGACGGCCGGTTTATCTTGACGATTGAGCACCTTTGCTAAGAAGGAAGGGTCGCTGAGGCTGCCATAGAAGAAGAAATAATGCGGTTGGAAAAGTTGGGGGTCATGCTGTGTATCTGTAGCGGAGCGATCTGATGCCGTTGTTTCTGATGTTGCGGAGGGGAACGGGGTGGATTGTTGTTGTGTGTTTGTTGCTGCTGAAGACATTCTTCTTCACGATGTATATTATATTCCCGATTAATAGTTATTATGAGCTCTGATATTTTCAAAAGACAACTGCACCGAGAGACGAACAATTAAAACCCCTTTAGTACATAGACAGAGTGATGTCAGCATGTCGAACATGTGATAGTCCTCCTCATAACAAGCTTTCCATATTCGTGGCTCACCCGCTTTTGTTGGAAAGGTTATCTTGCCCGGGGTCGCTTAATCTGGCTTCTTTCGGCGCTGGAATGATTACTCATTCCACCCGGCGATATGAAGAACATGATAGACTGGCAAGCAGTACATCCCGATTATATAGCTAAATAAAGTCATGTTACTCTATATTAGTGAGCTTGGATAGAGAAATATCGTTACATACAAATGATTCACTGTGAAACCAGTCCCTGGTCCACATGGCACAAATCTGTTATATCAACCGCATCTTAGCGTTAGCAGCAGTTGTCGGTATGACCAGTTTCGTGGGAAGGTATTAACCCCAGGGCATGATAGTGCGACTAGCTAGTTGCCATTAACGAAGATGTGATCTTTTACATCAACTTCACAACCCTGGCTGCTCGGAAAGCTGCTTTCCGAATCGCATTTATCATCACTCAACGATGGACTGGCCAGCCCCGGTCGTCAGTTAAGAGCAGACACATACTATTACGCAATCAATGCTTGATCTGTCAGCCTTGCCGTAAGGCTGAAGGGAATGATCGAGTTGTCCAAGACCGTTCGTCGAGTGGGACGACGGATCAGAAGGCCCGAGGCATGATACCACACATCCGGTGGAAAGGCCTGCTCGCAGTCCCATCCAGGAATACCAGGGAATCAAGAACTTTCAACAATATCCCCGAAGCCTGGACTTAACGCCGACAAAACAAGTAAAAGACGATGAAGTTGTGGACTCGTCCGAAATTACTCTACGGCGTGACTAACCTTCTTTGAGCGACCGGCAATTCTGATACCCGCCTGCTTGCTACCTACTAAGCTCCAACCTCGCCTTTCTATCAGTAACCCCTCTCCAACTGAATGCCAAGATCACTCGGGAGGTTCGGCTTCGCTCTCGTTGGTTGGGGCAAAGTGACCAGCGAAGGAGCCCACAGGTCTGTCTGGAGACAGGCATCACGCCAGATGCAGGATGATAGGAGTGTTAGTGTTACATTAGCCTTGAACAGGATATTACTGGAGGGACTGCATTTGTCGGCCCGTTATGAATGCCACCTGTGGAAGGATTTCCGACTTGTTGCGTCTGTCGGCTCATGATATGAGCGCGATGAGGACGTGAGTAAGCTACTGGGGGTTGGTTGACGCAGCAATTGAGATCAGCTATGACACCAATCCTGTAGGACACCTCCAGAGGCATACTTGGGACACCGAATGACGCGGAAACCGCGGAAATGCAACTACCTTACGTGCTGTGCCGAGCAGTCACAATCATCCGGGCAAAAGGGATCAGATAAGACGCCTTGTCTCAGTTGATTCGCTAATATGGCCAGTGATTTGACGTTCATTACCCGCTAAGCCTGCGAGTACCACGCTAGCGCGGTATGAACCACGGGAGAAATGCAATCTCCTCACGATGCCCCTTTTTTTCATTTGCGCGCTGGGCAGAAGTGCTTACACCCTAGTCAATTGAGACATTGCACCTGCTAGATAGTAGACAGTTTATACAGGCACTCAAAAAAAATCTTCCTTTCATGTCATCACCATGGATCAATATCTTCCCAGGTTGCAACATTCGTTCGATTCGATCACGGCCAAGTCGCCAAGAAAGCTTTTGCGCGGGCACACGAAACCCGAAGGGTCCACCGGAACCACAGGCACCCATTCGCCTTATAGGGCTGGGGTGTTTTCGTCCAAACACGGCCCACTAAGGCTTAGGTTAGTCCGAGGGAGATTTGTGGGTGCCGACAACCCGTGGCAGAATAATCCCTCACCCGATGACCTGGCTTGTTGGCAGGTTTTGTTGGATATATTTAAGACACGCCGGCCCGGGATCGATCTTATCTGATGCCACCTATCTGATCTGATAACTTTCCATGGTCCTGGTCTTATTCAGCTATTGATTTTGGTGCGGAAATGGCCACCGACACCAAAGATGGTCTCGACAAGGAGAGTGTCTACCCTGTCGAGGATACCGACCGTGGTGAGTTTGAGTTTTTCTGCTTCACCCCCTGCCCCTGTTGTCGCTGCTAACACAATCACAAGCCGAGGTAGATTCCCAGACCGAAGTACTACGGGCGGCAGGCATCGGTATCCACGAAGATGACCCAACAGAACCTATCCTGACGCTGAGAATGTGGGTTCTCGGTATAGGATTCTGTATTGTGGCCAGTGGGCTGAACACACTTTACACTCTTCGGAAACCATCCATCACAATATCCTCTTCCGTGACTTTGCTGCTGGCGTACCCGCTAGGCAAGCTGTGGGAGAAGACCCTTCCGAGCTGGGATGTCAATCTCGGCGTGTGCCGATTCAACTTGAATCCTGGGCCGTTTAACCAGAAGGTGAGCAATGAATAGCCGTACGCCTGACTTGTCGTGCAACATGTGCTAATAGGTACTCGATATAGGAGCACGTTTTAGTCTACATCATGTCGAACCTCAGTATCTACGTCCGACTAGGAGCAGACGTCTTGACGGAACAACAGATGTTTTACGGATACAAAGCTGGCTGGGGCTTCCAGATCTTGATCACGTTAGGAACATTCCTGGTCGGCTTCTGCCTGGCTGGCTTCTTTCGGTCCGTGGTAGTGGCCCCTAAGGAACTTATCTGGCCGGGTGTGCTGAGCACGACTTCGCTCACGACAACGTTGCACAACTTGGCTCAAGGAGATCTACAAGGGGTGTAAGTATACTGCTATACCTGGGAAGAAGTCAAAGGTCTAATGAGAAGTAGTAAGGATACGTGGAGAATGTCTCGTTACGCATTCTTCAGTCTTGCCTTCTGCATCTCCTTCTGCTGGTACTGGTTCCCGGATTTCATCTTCCCAGCGCTAAGCTATTTCACTTTTCCGTGCTGGATCAACCCCAAGAGCACGGTGGTCAATCAGCTTTTCGGCATGGAGAGTGGTATGGGCTTGCTGCCTATCACGTTTGACTGTAAGTGCCCGGCCCATGACTGTGCCACAGCTAGGCTAATAACTCGCCAGGGAGTCAGATCTCCTACGTCGGATCACCACTGCTGATTCCGTCGTGGGCAATCATCAATGTCTTCTCCTCCCTGGTGTTCTGGATCTGGATTGTCGCTGTTGCTTGCTACTACCGCAATGTATGGTATACAGGCTACCTTCCCTTTCAGAGCTCGTCAGGTATGTAGCTTGCCGTCTGTCTGGACATGCCCTCATACTAATCATTACCTCCTCAGTCTATGATAACACCGGTGCCACGTACAAAGCATCCAAAGTGGTCAGCAAAGCGACCGGCTACAAACTGGACATCGAAAAATACAAGGCCTATTCTCCGGTACGCCGTCCTGCTACAGTTACATCCCCACGATCCCTACTGACTCAAATACTCCAGGTCTACATGCCCGTAACCTACGCCTTGAACATGTTCGGCCTATCATTCGCGACCTTGAGTTCTCTCCTAGTCTGGGTGATCCTCGAGAACCGTCACGACATAGCCGCCGGCGCTCTGCGGGTCCCTCACGTCGTGCGCAGCTATTTCTCCAAGGACAAGAAACACACCGACACCAACTCGGGACACCGCGATGTCCCGTTCCTGTGGTACCTCGGTGCAGCGGTACTGGCACTATTTATCTGCATATTCAGCGTGGAATACTGGAACGTCGAACTGCGATGGTACGGCGTCTTACTAGCTTGCGCAGTAGCTATGGTCTTTTACGGCCCGGTAAGTGTACTCCCACACCACACCCAGTTATGTCAAATCTAACATCTCAGCTCGCAATCGTATACGCGACATCCAACCTAAAAATCAACATCGACATCTTCTGCCGCATCGTCGCCGGGTTCGTCTTCGAAGGCAAAGTCCTGGCTAACATCTGGTTCTTCGACATCGGCTATATCACCACCATCAAGGGCCTCTACTTTGCAGAGGACATGAAACTTTGCGATTACTGCAAGGTACGCCTGCCACTACACACACCTCCCCCATCCCGCTATCATTGCTAACAAATCACAGATCCCACCACGCAAAGTCTTCATCGTCCAATGCGTCGGCATGATCTTCGGAACCCTCAGCTCCGTCGCCGTCCTAAACTGGAGTCTGGGCAACATCAGCAACGTGTGCACCAGCGACGCCGTCAACGGGTTCAGCTGTCCCTTCTCGAGGACAAAATTCAACACGAGTCTTATCTGGGGCGCCATCGGCCCCCGCCACTACTTCACCAACGGCATCGGCTACAGCTCCTTACTCTACTTCTTCATCATTGGCGCCGTCCTGCCCATCCCCGTTTACTTCCTCAAACGCCGCTACCCGAATTCCCTCTGGCGGAGGGTTCATATCCCGCTGTTTTTGGGTGGGTTGAATTACCTCCCTCCGGCGACGGGGACGAGTTATGGTAGTTGGGCTGTTGTGGGATTGACGTTTGGGTGGTGGATTCGGAGGAGGGTGTGGGGGTGGTGGTATAAGTATAATTTTGTGTTGAGTTCGGCGTTGGATTCGTCGGTTTCTATTGCGGGTGTGGTGATTTTCTTTGCGATTTATTTTAGTGGTGCGAGTAAGGGGTTTAGTTGGTGGGGGACGGAGGTTTATAAGGTATGTTTGTTTTCGATTCCTTTTTGGAGGGTAATGGTGGCTAATGAGGGCTGTGATAGGATACGTGCGATTATAAGGGGTGCTCGTATTTGGCTGTGCCGGAGGGGGGGAAGTTTGGGGTTTGAGGGGTTGAGGGGTTGTATATATGTAGTAGGTGAGAGAGTTGGGGTTGGTGGAGGATTAGTGGTTGCGCGTATTATATAGGGCTGGTTGAGGTAGCTGTACATATTCAAGATGCCTTATTCATTGATTATAAGTGATCCTATAAGTAAACTTGGGGTTCAGTGCTGATAAAGGTTGAAATGCTCTTGCGGGATGGGAAACATTTAGTAGAGATTAGATTCAACCGAACACCGTCTTATTACTTCACCGAATTTATTGTATTTGGTGTTGTCCATGCGCGATGTGCAAAATAATCAATTTGGTTTCTTGTTTAGGCATCATATGTACTGGTCGCGTGTCTGTTTAGGTGATACAAGTTGATCAACGTCGCTGTGGACTTGGCGTGCAGGTGCAGGGTCAATAGGGTTAAACGTGGAAATGTATTCATCTGTTCTCGTCGCTGAATTGCTTGTTAGACTATTGGGTGTCTTAGGCTCCGTTAGTAGTTGTAAGCTTATATGCAAGAAGGAAATGCCTTGTTGGCGAGTGGTGAGGTAATCTTTCTTTTGATTCCTATGTGTAGCATAACACAGAACATAGACTAGGTGTCTTATGCTCACACGTGCTCAAAGCCTGGTCGTATCCCTGTCAGCCCTGTCGTGTGTTAGCAAGATCTGGTAGCTTTCGGGAGGACGTCATGTCCACCATCTTATCAGTCCAGTCAGGCACCACGTGCGCCAGGTAGTGGAAGACCTTGGTTCACATGATTATAAGCATTTCGCGAAGTGTGTATGGAAACCGGGCATGCGTACCAGCTTAGTATTGAGCATTGCTTAGAATTGCCTGGATCCAATGCGGAGAAGAGAGTTGGAAAAAGGAAGAATCTCATTGCTGACCAACCCCTCAACACGTGCCGGGATGCTGCTGGGTGAATATCAGCGACCAGCCAATCATATTGCTAGCAGTCAGCAGGCCCCACTGGGATGGGAATGTCGGTGCCTGAGGACAAGATAGTACTGACCAATCGCTGAGGCGGAAATGCGGCACATGCATGGCTAGCGATATCTTCAGTGGCGATGGAGTTGAAGCTGAAGCTCTCCACTCACTCAGTCTGATCCCCTGCTCAGTTTAGTCTCTCCGCTTCCCTCCGGTCGCAACTAGCCGACCTGGATCGATGCATCGCCGCTCCCCGTCGGCTCCTCCGAAGCCAATTGTTGCCCGGCCTATCTACACGTGTGATCCCTTGCCTCGCTGCCTTTGCTATCGCGACCTGGAGATAAACATGTCGGTCGCGGGGGATATAAACCGGTCGGGCAGCCCCAGAATTGTCCCCCTATCAGCCAAGAATCCTCGTCTGCTTGTCACCTGAAAGCACGCGACCATGAAGGGAACTGCTGCTTCTGCCCTGCTCGTCGCTCTCTCCGCGACGGCCGCCCAGGCCCGTCCGGTGGTCGACGAGCGTTTCCCCTACACTGGACCTGCCGTCCCGATCGGCGACTGGGTCGATCCCACCATCAATGGAAATGGCAAGGGTTTCCCTCGTCTGGTTGAACCTCCGGCAGTCAAGCCGGCCACCGCCAATCCCAGGAACAACGTCAATGTGATTTCTCTGTCCTACATCCCCAAGGGCATGCACATTCACTACCAGACCCCCTTCGGTCTGGGCCAGCTGCCTGCTATTCGTTGGGGGAAGGACCCTCGCAATTTGAACAGCACTGCGCAGGGCTACTCCCACACGTATGTATACCACTACTAGCTGGTATGGCTGTATGCTGACGGATTTAGATACGACCGCACTCCTTCCTGCTCACAAGTCAAGGCAGTCACCCAGTGCAGTCAATTCTTCCACGAGGTTAGTATTGACGGTCTGGAGCCCGACACCACCTACTACTACCAGATCCCTGCCGCCAATGGCACCACCCAGTCGGAGGTCCTCAGCTTCAAGACTAGCCGTCCTGCCGGTCACCCCGGTTCCTTTAGCGTCGCTGTGTTGAATGATATGGGATACACCAATGCTCATGGCACACACAAACAGCTGGTCAAGGCTGCCACTGAAGGAACTGCCTTCGCCTGGCACGGTGGTGACCTCAGTTACGCTGATGACTGGTACTCGGGTATCCTTGCTTGTGCCGACGACTGGCCAGTCTGCTACAACGGCACCAGCTCAACTCTTCCAGGCGGTGGCCCTCTGCCAGAGGAGTACAAGAAGCCCTTGCCCGCGGGCGAAATCCCCGACCAAGGTGGCCCGCAAGGTGGTGATATGAGCGTGCTGTATGAGTCCAACTGGGATCTGTGGCAACAGTGGCTCAACAACGTCACTCTGAAGATTCCCTACATGGTCTTGCCGGGTAACCACGAAGCCTCGTGCGCCGAGTTTGACGGTCCTCATAATATCCTCACTGCTTACCTGAACGATGACATCGCCAACGGCACTGCTCCCACTGATAACCTGACCTACTACAGCTGCCCGCCTTCCCAGAGGTAGATATTCTTTCTCCTAACCCTGAGTTGTAGTGGCTAATTGTTGCAGAAACTTCACCGCTTACCAGCACCGCTTCCGCATGCCTGGTCCTGAAACTGGTGGTGTCGGTAACTTTTGGTACTCCTTCGACTACGGTCTTGCTCACTTCGTCTCCATCGACGGCGAGACCGACTTCGCCAACAGCCCTGAGTGGAACTTTGCCGAGGATGTGACCGGCAACGAGACCTTGCCCAGTGAAAGCGAGACCTTCATCACCGACAGTGGTCCGTTCGGTAACGTCAATGGCAGTGTCCACGAGACCAAGTCCTATGAGCAGTGGCACTGGCTGCAGCAGGACCTGGCCAAGGTCGATCGCAGCAAGACCCCATGGGTGATAGTCATGAGCCACCGTCCTATGTACAGTTCTGCCTACTCCTCGTACCAGCTGCACGTGCGCGAGGCGTTCGAGGGTCTACTCCTCAAGTACGGCGTTGACGCCTACCTTTCTGGGTGAGTGCCAGTGTTGCAAAGGTACCACATTTCCCGCTAACAAACTCAGTCACATCCATTGGTACGAGCGTCTCTATCCTCTGGGAGCCAACGGCACCATCGATACCGCCGCCATCGTCAACAACAACACCTACTACGCCCACAACGGCAAGTCCATCACCCATATCATCAACGGCATGGCCGGCAACATCGAGAGTCACAGCGAATTCAGCGACGGCGAGGGACTGACCAACATCACTGCCCTGCTGGACAAGGTCCACTACGGCTTCAGCAAGCTGACCATCTTCAACGAGACTGCTCTCAAGTGGGAGTTGATCCGTGGCGATGATGGCACTGTTGGTGACTCGCTGACCCTTCTGAAGCCGTCCCATGTTGCCGGTGGTAAGAAGTTCCACGCTTGAACTGTGATCTTCTTTGAAGCACGGTAACTGCTAATGACAATACTGATTGATGTGGTATGAGATCCAAATGTTTGGAATGTAATTATGGTGGAAGAAATGTGTGCATGTGTACATGACAAAAGTACTTAGTATATAATTAATCGCTTGGGTTAATGCATCGTCGTCAAGTAGCTTTTGCTGTCTCTTATAGTTCCTCGTATCACCTCCTTTCCATGAATAAAAGTCACATGTTGGATTGGTCGAGCGATGCAATTGCCAGATATGGGATGAGCACTGCGTTGCATCAGGTGACACTATTACAACATCGTAAGTACTGTGTCCGCCATACTTACATCTGTAGATAAGCCAATACTAGTATCACTTGTACCTTTTATGTCTCCTTACTCGATATTACTAGCTTATGCATCCCAATGAACCCCAATAAGCCACTCCTTCCTACTAGTCCTCCGCAGGAGAGTATACTACTATACCTGGCCTCTACAGGACATCGGAATGACCCAAGCTATATTATCTCACTGCTTAATGATCCAAGCAGACTCTATCTCTGCCAGAGACGAGATGGCTCTCGCCGTGCAGAAGCAGGACATTCCCAGAACTAATGCTGCTGAGACGCAATATTCCTTGAAGTCCAAGATAATATTCAGTATGAATGCAGCACTATCTTCAACTATAAAAGGCAGAGGGGATACACATGGTATAAAACCTTTCATTATCATCGGTGTGTCACACAACGGACTGGCTTTTCGACTACAGTCCTTCACCTTGATTCGCAATGGACGATAAACCTTCGGCCACTAGTTGGGATTCCAACGAAATGTCTCCCTCGTCTATCTTTTTCACGGAAGATCATCCATCCCATCATCCAATATCAGTTACATCCGATGCGGACAATGAAGCGGATGCTGAAGCGGGTAATGAAGCGGATACTGAAGCGGGTAACGAAGCGGATAATGAAGCGTCGTCCCTTCTTCATTCACGCATGAGCGATGATGACCCACCTGAGGAATATCGACCACCAGGCCAATACACGATAACATCCTATGAGTATCAAGGGGAAGAGTATCATGGGCAAACGGATACATTTATCATAGGATCGGACGCAAGTAACATTCTCAAGGAAGCCGATCCTCCAATCCCCTGTGTGCTGTGGGGTATCATGATAAGATATATCTTCCAACATGAAATCAATGATAGTAGCGTACGTCTAGTACATATATCGCGTTATTCTGTATAGAACCTCGTGCTTATCAATTTGACAGATACCGATCTCAGTAGACCTGGTTGTTGAGGACGAACAGGTGGAAGACGCCATTGAAACCTTGCGCAAGGCTGGGTTCAAAGACGATGACAACTACCCAGGCTGTCCCTACAACGGAGGAGCCTGCCCTGTCAATGAGCTCAAGCCGGTTCACGTTTTCCACTTGTTCGATTCATTCTCTCATACCCGATTGGAGGAGAAAGCTGGTGTGAAGAAAGGTCCTCAACTGCATCACGATCTAAGACTCCACTTCAAATCCAATGTGTACTGGAAACTTCCCAAGTTCACTGTGCAGACGGAGGCCAACAAGGCGGACGAAAGCTTTATGCTAACATTAGACCACAGGCTCCACTGGGAGGGAGTTCACCGACCCAATGTTAAGGATTATCCGCCCACTAAGAGTCCCCTGGTTCTGCCCACGCCTGCTCGGTTCGCTGAGGCCCTGGTTTACCTGAAGGTGCGAGACGAGCATTTCAAGACAAACGAAATATGGTGGGAGGAGTATTTGGAAGAACATGTCAAGACATATCTTTACGTAGCTCAGTATGGCGATCTATTCCATTTGGACGCAAAACAAAGAACCCTCAGCGAGACATGCCGACGATGGTGGGAATCATGCAGGACTGGGGAATATACTAGCATACCTTCCTCGACACTGCTGGATGAATTGGAGAAAGAGATAAGACTCGAGATGGGAGTGTCCGGTGAACCAGAGCCCATTCCTCTCGACAGCCATTGGGGACAAGAAAATCCTCCGGATAATAGAACGAGCGTATCACCCCGTGCACCATATTCGACAGATGATGAGGCGGGACCTTTTCGAATGTCCGAGTCCGATAGGGCGGTGGATACAGACGAATAGCTCTGGATACATAGTTATGTGTCCTTAAATCACACTTCTTGCTTTTATTGGATTCCTTCCACGAAAATACTGTATGTGAATCTCTCTACACTTGTAGTTGACAAACTCGGTAGTACGCACCGTACTTGAACTGGAAAGAACTTGTATTTATTTACGTAGACTGGCATCACAATGCCACAGCTCTTTCCCTGTGCCCGGCGTGTGAATCAATATTCATCAGGCAGGAACTATGAAGAGCTGACATTACTACCACATATCCCTCTATTTCCTTTACGTCTCTACTACACCTCTCCTAATTGACATCTTTTGCCACTATCTTTCAAGAACATCCATATCTCAATTTGTATACCGTCGTATCTGTACCACCATGACAGGACAACAATCCATGTACCAGTTCCTGTTCGAGGGCCCACAAACCCCAATTGTCTCCTACAGATTCGCTTCATCCATTAGCTCTGTGCTCAAAGCCGAGGGTCTTCCATGTCTACTATGGGGTGATCTAGCGATGAGGGCTATGGGATACCACAGCATAGCACAAGTACATGCCCTTCTCAACCTTCCCCTCTATCTGCTAACTTCCTACAGAACCTCGATCTCATACTGGAGGACGAGCACTTGACACGCGCGGCCAACGTTTTCCGCAACTACGAATATGTCCATGAATACCCTTACTTCCTACGCTGCGCCTCAGCCACTGCCACGACCCGTGAATCAGGCCGCCCGATGCCTGTCCACCGCTTTCACGTCTACACCCACCCTGAAATTACCATGACGCCATCCCAAGCTTCACAAAGCTCTGGTGCTCAGGGACCAGCAGCAGAACAAGGAGAGATACCCCACATAGACATATGCCTCTACTCCAAGCGGTGGTACTTCCCAGGCAATCCCCCAATCCCGACCGGGATCCCTCGACCAACAAATTTGAGCTACATGTTGAGTAATGACGGTCGACTGCCCCTAACGGGTTATCAGCATGGTCAGCCCAACTTCGGCCGCTTTCCGCAAGATATCGCCCCGGTTATAATGGCAAAGCCGGCTCGATATATTGAAACATTGTTGGTTCTCAGAATCAACTTCGGTACTTGGTCGGAACAAACCAGGTGGTGGAGACTGACGCTTGCTCGGATGACGACGACTGGCTTTGGCAATGGTCCGGACGATGACCCTCAGCCGGTTATGTTTGGGCCACTGTATGATCCTGATTGTTTTAGGGAGGAGTTTCAGCGCTGGTGGAATTTAATGCGGGCCAGGGATATAGAGGCCGTTCTGGCAGAGGAGGAGAATATGGGGGTTTTGTTGAGGTCGCCCAGCACGCCTGTTGGAGGGCCGTGGGTTCCTCTTTAGGTTTTGGGTGCTTGGATTCGTATTTTCTTCAATTCTTCTTCTTTTGGGCTTTGGATGTTGACATCGAAGATGCCGTAGTTATGGGACATGTTCGTGGGCGATGTTTATTGTTAATGTTTAATGCTTAGGTACTTTGTAGGATAGAGCCACACCGATCTACTGGAATCAGACTGCCTCTTGTTCACAATTTCTTACTGGAATCTCAAAGTTCCCACTAAAAGTTTAAGATCATAATCCCTTTCAGCGGTTTAGATCATACAATTCTGGCACTACTGAAAGTGGATCATGCAACCTTAAGCTGTCCCCATCCCCTGTACATATATATCCCCATCATCTAATGCGCAACACTTGGTCAAAGCTACTTATTGATATATAAAGATGCTTCACATATCCCACCCGAACATAGAAGGTGCAACCTCCCAGCTTTCATTTTTCACTCACACTCGCCTTACTTCTCTTTCACATGTTTACCAACCCGCATCACTTGATTGTCTCTGTTAAGCCATATTGAACCGCTATTTCCTCCAACAGTATGAAGAAACGCTTTCTGTCCACCCCAGCCTGGCTATGCTCAAGAACCTCCAACTTCAAGCAAAGCCATCGCCAATCTAAATCTTCGTGTAAGATACTCTGTATCTCACTGAATAGATTGAGATTGAGCCGTAGCTTCCAATAACCTTTGTCAACTGTCCATTGAATTCCTTCCAGAACTGAGCAGACATCCTCATAAGAAAGATAATCCATGACCATATATTGTAACTCCATTGGAAGACGAATAAGCCATGAATCGATAGAGCATGGTATATTGCTCGCTTTATATTTAGCCCTATTCCTGCATCGAGTGACAAATCGCCGAACTGATGTCATTCCCATGGGATCTGTTATGTCTCATGTGTTATTTCCTCATTCCTATTGATGACAGTATATGAGTGAGCGTATGGGAGTGAATGAAAAACTTACCTCTAGGTTCCATTATTAGGAATGACTCTATAGGATCATCATAATAGATATATAAGCATTCCTTCAAACAGCGCATTCGCAGCGCACGAGACAGGATACCTAAACTCTCCTTCGTAAGGTGATGCCAGTTATTAACTCGAAGAAATTCCCTCCAACACCTAGCGTGAACCAAGTACCCAGCAAGACTCGACTGTTTCTCGATATTTTCCTTACATTGTACTAGCTTAGGTGCCGCTAGTCTATGCCGCCAGATTCTCTTGTAGTTCCCGACACTTATAAGCCCATCATCTTCGTGCCACGGAGCGTGGAACTTGCGCCATGGATAGAAATTCTGGGAAATTCCAGACAGCTTATAGCTCCGCGATTTAGGGTCAAACATAACTGGGTAAAAGAAATCAGCATGAGAAGTCATTTTTCTACCAGCAGAGAGATATTATAATATACTCAGCCGAAAGAGAGTTCGCCAGCCGGGATATGTAAGGGCATGAAGGTCTTCTATTTCGTGAGCCGTGTATGTGATTTCAGAGGCATTCGGCCTAGAGTAAGTATCCCGGCCAAGGGAGTGGTCTCCTGGGACAGTGGTAAACCCACTGCAACAGATATAGCAGAATGGTACCCACTTATATGATGGATTTGGGTACGGATCGATATCAATATCTGGCCAGTATGCATTAGGGTCCTCCATTCTGTTTGTTAAATCCTATAAATGTGCGACTCTACTAGCTTTATCTTCGTTCGTTGGGTTTTATGTACTTACCTTCCTTGGCAGACATAACTTCCGAATTTTTCTATCATTATGACCTCAACTATGTCGTTTGCACACCGGAACTGTTCGAGGGATGCCGTTTCGGGCCTATTAGTTGTCTTTCAGCATACCTTTCCCGCATAGTAATGAGGTTAATATTCAGCCTTGACCTTGAATCAAGAATAGTATATTACAAGCACAAACCATCGTCATTATTGTGGCCTTCATTTGGCAAGTGGTATGTCAGGACATTACAAGAAGATACACAGAACAAGGGAAAGTTCCGAGCTCTGTGCCATCTCCTTTAGACTCATAGCAACTAGTCCCGTGATAGTCTTTTCGTGTATGCAATCAATTGACAGGATATCTACTGGACTGAAAAGCACGCCCCTCTGGCTTTGCGTGTGCTTCATTACATTCCACGTCAATTACGAAACAAGAAATTCTATCTATGTCGTTGATGTAGAGAGACTCGATTCTTTTGATAGTATTACTCTAGATGCAACACAGATACCATGGTAGGACCAATGATTAAGGCCCTTATACGGATATGTGGCGAGAAGTTCGACATATAAGATTCTACTGACATAAATACAATTCCAGACAGAATATCAAAATTCAAACGGCCCTATACTGCGAGCCTACTTCAATATGTAACAATTAAAGGCCAGGTCCTACCCAAGGACCAGAGTCAGAAAGATAATGATCCAGATCCCTCTTACATTAATACTCATCATAGTGGGCAGGGATGTATATCCTATATGTTGAATGAATGTCTTCATCTCTAGGCTCTGTATAATTTATATTGGATTATGTGGAAGATCTTGTTTCAATACTGGGCTAGTGAAAGCAAGATGCCGTGATTATGGGACATTTCGTGGGCGATATTATTATTAATGTTTAAAGATTAGGTATTTTGTAGGATAGAATGCTGATGCATACCAATTTACTGGGATCAGAACGCTTTATTTTTGAATTTCAACATTCCCAGCACTGACAGTGAAACATGCAACCTCAAGCTATTTCCGCTCCCTGTCCATTCATATCCCTATCCCCGCCATCTACTACATATGATCAAGAAGTTCACATTGAAACCACCTAATAACACGCTACGCTACCGTAGCCACCAGATTCACAAGCCCATAGCATCGCAAGTAATTGTACTTTCTCCTCAACAAGTAAATAGCAGCAATCATGAGACTAGACCAAATCAGTCAAATATATAGAGCCCAAGGCCAAGAAAGCAAGAATCATAGCTATCCGGAATGTTGTTAATGGTTAGATCTTCTTCCACTGATAACCATCATTAACCTTGAGCTAATAGCTCCCGTTCACACCAGAAGCATCATTGTGGGTGGTAGCTGTTCAATATGAGGGACAGCTACCGCCATACTGGCCAGGCACGCAGGCTGCCTTCACACCGGCTGACCTTTGCTCACTCATCTCGGGCCATACCTTCCGCCTACCCTTGGAATAGAAAGTAAGGTCTGTTCCCTACAGGGTAAGACAGTGTTACTAATGTTCACCCTCTCTTTCTTATTTTGGAGTTTCGGTGCCTGACACTCATTATATCAAGCAGGCCTAAAGACCGTAAATTGGAAGGCAGCCAGGCGGTATGTATGTTTCTGCCCGTTTTGAAAGCAAGCCCTAGCCTATAGGGAACAGACCCCAGAGGTAGGCATTAGACGTCCTTTCTACCGAAACAATTCTGGTATTGGTGGTTGCTTTTTGATATCTTATATGCTAGAAAAGCAGCCCGGATATTGTGCAGTGTTCAGCAACTCGCGGACCGGAAACACCAATGGCGAGAAAGGGAGTTTGTATATCCAAGATGGTTGGACATTTTGCGAATGTAGTAGGTTGGGGAGTGGAAGTCCAATCAATGGGGTGTTGATGAGAAGAATCTCCTTCAGCAAGAGGTAGATGCCACCCCGGATTGAATGTACTGGTGTAGTTCTTCTCCATTTTGTCAGTTTTGTGGCGGTGTCGAGCCATGAGCATTGGTTAAAGCGCGTAAATTTAATGATTGGGTTTATCTAGATGGAACAGCACATAGGGCATACCGGTACAGCCCCCATCCCCTCCCTTTCCCAGCTGATGCGGTGATGTCCGAAGCTAAGCGTCAGAAGGGAGGAGGAACCGTACGTGGTTCCAACGGATGTTTGTTCCGGTGTGATCTGGTTCTATCTTCGAGAAAGGGCCAGCTTGACAGATGGTGGGGATTGCTGTCACTGATCGGACAAGTTGGGATTCTTCAGATATTCTGTGTGTGTAGGTAGGTAGGTAGACAGCATGCAGGTCAATTGACTGTATTTAGTTTCATCTGCATCGGTAAGACATGTCGTTGGTGAAAATGCTGTTTAGTCGTTCGTTCGAGGAAGATGCTGACATCGCTTTCGAGATGTAGATCTATATGATCAGAGATGTGGAGCCAGCACACACCGAACTGATATGGCCGCGTCTTCCTCATTTGCTTCGACACTCTCTGGGATATAGAGCAAAAGTAATAGTTCATTGACAAGTCATCCAGCAACCGCAGCCAGTCAGAGGCTAGACATGATGATATATATAATCATTATCGCCGACAAGGATCGTTGGGATGTAGTCTTTCAAGACACAACGACCAAACAATATATTGTCTATCCTGTTGTAGATCTTGCTGATTCCCCTATATCCCTGACATTCGGAACGAGCACCAAGCCAGAAATAATGGCAGTCTTCTCAGGGATTTCAGCACGCGGGACCGCCCGTTTAAATTGCAAGTGGGTGGGTGGTACAAAGGTGATATCGTAGAAGTTGAAGGTCATTCATTGCTTCTGGATGTAACCCTTCCATTACCGTATATAATTCGCATGGTTCGGGAGTGATGCAAATGACGAATCTACTTTCAAACGACACAGCGGTGTAGAGTCGTTCTCTTAATCCAGTCGCAAACTGTATGGTCTGTATTGTCGTTGCCATGTTTGGCTTCGGATCAGACTTGGCTTCAGGTGTAGGTGAGCCTGTCATTGGGAACCACCATCAATTAGTGCAACACATTGGACTCAATTTGTATCTATTGCGCCCCTGGACAAGTGGGAATATCCGTGTTCGTGTTTTCAAGCTCCTGTTATGATGGGATGGTGTCTTGCCCGGCTGTTGGTTGAGAAGGGGATGCACATGTCGATCTTCAGTTTGGAGAGACGCGGAGAGGACAGAGTTAAATTACTCTACCACTGTTGTTGTACACTGACATCTGGCGCCAGAGCATTGTTGTTATTTTTTATGTAGATAGGCAGAATGTAGCGATGATGGTGGTCGCAATGACAGACTGCGGCGGGTGGCTTCGTTTCGTGGGGCCGTTTCATGGGGCCTAACCAGAAGCAGAATGACATGTTGCGTCGATGTTGATTACAATTGGCTCACGCTGCATTTAGGTCAAGTTGGGCTGGATGCATAGCTCGAATGTGGCCTTTTGAAATGGCCTGTGGGTCAGCTGTTGTATCATCGTCACTGTCCATCTGTGGCGAGAAGGGTATCAACCACATGGTGTTACCATGTGCAGTAATTCGTTGGCAAGGACGCAAGCGAGACATATAGTCAAGCATAGAAGTATAGTCGTCATTGTGCCTCTCAGGGCAGAAGTGAAGTCACCGCATGTCCTTGAGTTTCTCATACATCCTCTTAATCTCCCTCGTAGGTAGCTTTGCTGTAAACGACGATACCCCTTTATATATAATGCTCTAAGGCGTTTGGCGTAAAGTTTTGCCTTCTCCAGACCAGACAGCACGACTCACATCGCTAGGAGACTTGCATCAAAAGGAACACCCAGACGAAATAACTGTATCGCTTCGCTTGTGGCTATATGTTGTCAACTTAGCCCCCGATCGGTCATCCATCATTTGATCTCAGGCGCCACCATGGCAGGTGTTTGTAGAGGTATCATTTGTAAGATATTCATCCACGCAGTCACCCCTTTTGAAACAGTCTATTAACTATCTCTGGCAAGCCCACAATAACTTGGAGGACCAATTGTACGGTACCAATGATCTTGCTATCTTCAGGCTGCAGTAGTTGTCGTTCACGCAGGTAGTGTATGTCCCGGCGGAGTAGCATGAGAACTCGATTGCTGTTGGACTGGTAAACATAGTAACCACTGTCCTTCTGTATATTGCTGGGTTTCAGAGACACCTGACTCTCTGGGTGCCTTTTATATACGGCACCGTCATCATTTTACCACTGCAGAGGATTCTGAGCGCAGCATGATGGACGGGACACGCCTCGATAGACCAAAAATCGTCCACTTCAGCCATTGTAGTCATGGTCTCTGTTTTATACATGCATTATATATTGGGACGTAATATAAACAGTGAAATAGGGGCAGGGTCGAGTAGCCCTGCCCCTAACTATTGCGGTAGAGACGTGAGCGAGAGCTGATTGACTCAAGCCAGATCGAGGGGGTTCCACCTGCCTTATATACTTGTTTTCGACTGTAAAGCCAGCGGGATTTGCCCTCTATAATAACATTGTTAGTCTCGCACTGACTCTGCTCCGGATCTTACCTCCCCAGAAACGACTACTGCTGCAGAGGCAAGCTCATCTATCGGGGGTTACCACTTGTAGCTACGCAGAAACCCGTAGATTTTGGCATCACTCGGGCATCTTTTGTGCCTCTAACAGATAGGTAGAGATATATTCGTGGAAGATGGTCGTACTTTACGTCCGGGGAGGTGGATGCCAGTAACTAGTGTTCGCCTCAAATTTTTTTTCGTTGGGATATGGTGTCCTTAGGCTTCGTGGACTTTCAAAATTTTGATCTTGAAAATTCCATGTTACTGGCCTATGAAATGGAAGACCTCTCTGTTCGTCTGAATGTTTATACTTCTCAGAGCCATGTACGACAACAGCGTAAGTAGGTGCGGAAGCCCATAGGGATCCAATTCACTGGAGTACGCTTGCTCGAGCTCATAGAGACAGCCGTGCTAGAAATATCAAAAAACGAGGTAGGTGTTTGAAGAAGTTCATGCCTTGTTGATCCACTTGGAGAATTTAGAATAAATCATGCCTTCCGTTCCACACTGACTTTCTTTTTTAAGGGGTTATGGAAGCGCTGTGCCATCCCATCCTGACTGATTCTGAGCGAAATACTGTACATCTTCCCATATGGTAGGACAGATAACATTATGTGTAAGCGGGTCAAATGGGAACAACGTGAGTTGTTGACTGAACTCTTCTTCATCTGAGATGCCTAGTTGCAGCACCAGTTCCGCGATAGCTGCAATCGACCAAGCTCTTATTGTGGGAGATGCAACATTGCAAGCAGCAAGGTACAGGGTCCAAACACGCAAGGTGGGCGGAAGCCAGTATACTACTTCAGCATTCTCCAGGAGCCGCCGCAGCTGTGAGATAAGAACATCGCTGGTCGATGCACCAGGAGGAGACTCATGAAACACCGCGTTCATCAGTAATAAGAGGCTAAGTCGGCAGACCTCCTGGGCTTGCGTTCTGGGACAATCATCTCCATATTGAATTGAAAGAAGTGTATACTGTATTGACGTCAGCCAGAAACGGATCCTCGCAACGACGGTTTGGCCGCTGCTCTTTGTGATACTGGAGAACTCCTCGACTAAGGATTGTATATCATGGATCACTGCTTTTAGTGCACTATCTGTGCGCAGCAGGCGATCCAGCTCTTGGAAACCTTGTGCTAAATGGTAGTCGTGAGGGTTTGGGATTGGGGATTGTTGGAACCTATCACTGAAAATGGGCTTTCGTCCACCATCTAAGGATCCACTGATATCGGCCCTAAAGAACCAATTAAGAGACTATCAGAACCACGAGGATCAAAGCATGTTACCTATATATCTTCCCCTGTACCATCGGCTTGTCATTCAATGCGTCCAAACCTCCTCGCATGTCAACTAATGCTTTCAGGATCCTCATGTCAACTTCCCATTGATCATGCTGGCCTGCTGCTTTCTGCAAGAGGATCAGCCAGCACATCAGCTTTGTTTGCACAGAATTCTACCAACCTTTGCAATAGCAATGCTGGCAACAGCAACAATTGTTTCATCCGAAGGCGGATCCACCGAATCTACGAGTCTCTTTCGAATAATGCTCATAGCTCGACTGATATGCCATATAAAAGCCGGGCTTGCTCGAAAGCGTTTCAAGTCCATGGTGAATAATGAACCACATGCCAGTACTACATGAAGCATCGCTGGATCTTGAAACAGCATTGGTACCCAATAGTCGTCTATTGGATTACAGCCGGCTCTCTTCTCGATTGAGTAGAGTGTCTCTGATGCGCGATTCTTGTCTTCGAGAGTTTTTGTTAGCTAGGCGTGCACAGAAAAATGAATTACCATCTTCCTCACTCACAAAACGCAAAGAGATCAAACATGTATGGCTCCATGGTAATAGGCAGCGTGTCAAATGGATCTGTCTGGTTTTTCTGCGGATATGCATGTGGAATGTGGCTGTAGGTCAGGCGAGACCGCTCAAGGCTAGAATAACCCTGGGTAATCTCGACTCTCCCCTGATCCTGACGACTACTGTTAATCATTGTGTGGCTTCTGATGGTGGTGCAGGCTTCTTCATCCATTTCCATTGGGGCCAACGTGGGCCCAAGGTTGATGAACTTGAAGTGGGAAGCGGCGGCGGGGCGACGCCGGGACCCCTTAAGGTGTTGCTTCTTCTTTGTCGCTAAAGTTGGTCAGACCATGCTGATATTCTATCTCTAGATGGGTTTGTGGACTAACATCCTGCGGGACGCCCTCTCCTCTTTGGTGGAGATATCTTAAGTGGACCATTGGTATACTGAAACACCACCGATTCGGATGGTAATGGCCCCGTTGAGAATACCACCTCACTCGGAATGTTATCCATCGAGAATAGAAGTAAGGTACTAGACGGTCCTGGATGCGGTATACACGAAGGAAATGCGATGAAGTGAAGTCAAGGGTCATATGGGACAGTAATCCTGTTGAAAGCGACCGGGCTTAGCGTGGCTCCGTTATCTCCGTCATCGCCCGTCTCAGGCACTAACCCAATCGGGTTGCCAGTCTCAGATTAATTCAGCCCAAATAGGAAATCTACTAATGGAGCCAACATAAGCAGCAAAATGGGTCGAATTGATGACCAGAATATATACGAATTGGGCTCATTTATACGTGAAGTCCTTGACTATCTCGGAAATAAGTTTAAGAAGGCTGCACGCATCTTTCAATCAGGGCCCTATATATGCTATGATCGTTTCCCACATACAGGACTTCTGTTCTATCTTCCTCATCTTCATCTTCATCTCACCTTCATCTCACCTTCACCAATTTTCAAATATCCTTCGGAAGCGTTATATATTTGAGTATCAAATCTCGCAGACCGCTTCTCATCATCATGTCTTCTTATTCCTCTCAAACTTCGGCAGAACAGGTAGCACAGGATTGCCAGAATGCCATTGCCAACAAGACTGTGCTCGTGACTGGCGTTAGCCCAGGTGGTCTTGGTGCCGAGTTTGCAAAGGTCATTGCCATTCACGGCCCTTCCCTCCTTATTCTTGCTAGCCGCGATATTGCCAAAGCTCAGCAGACAGCCCAGGAGATTGCAGACATTGCGCCAGGAGTACCCACCCGTCTCCTTGAACTAGATCTGCGCTCTCAAGCCCAAGTCCGAATCGCCGCTAAGGAAGTTCTGACATACAAGGAGGATATAGATGTCTTGGTCAACAACGCTGGTGTCATGGCATCACCGTTCTCGCTAACGGATGATGGGATCGAGAGTCAATTTGCCACCAATCACGTCGGGCATTTTCTGTTCACCAATCTAATCATGAAAAAGCTAGTGATCCCTGGAAAGTCTTGCCGGATTGTGAACGTGTCTAGCAATGGCCACCTGTTGAGCCCAGTCAGATTTCATGATTGGAATTTCGACGTGAGTATATATGTTATGGTCCCCAATTCTGGTTCAAGGAGCTGATGGCTAGTATTAGGAAGGAAGAAACTATGACCCCTGGCTGGCCTACGGCCAAAGCAAGTCAGCCAATATGCTCTTCTCTGTCTCTCTGGCGCAGAAGCTGGGGAGTAAAGGTCTTGTTTCCGTCAGCTTACACCCTGGAACAATCAACACTAATCTGGCTCGAGGAGACTGGAATGAGATGTTTGAATCACTCGGTAAGGTCCCTTATGTATGCATTTGTGCGAGGGCCTGCTGACATTATTCAAGCGAAATGGTTCACAGTGCTCGGGTACTTCCGGGGTGGGCAAAGAGAGATAACCTGGAAGTCTATGTCGCAAGGTGTGGCGACGCATGTATTTGCCGCATTTCATCCATCTATCTCCGCCAGTGGCAAGTATTCTCTATGTGCCGGTCATTCCTTTAAGCTAATCAAGTTCTGGCAGAGAATAATGGTAGTTTTGTTCAGGACTGTGCAGTAGTCAAGCCGGAGGAGGTCCGCAGCTGGGCCCGGGATCTGATCGAGGCAGAACGACTGTGGAAGCTGACTGAAGATATTGTTGGCGAAGCTTTTGAGTATTGAGAATGGTGAATGTGGTACATGGTGAGGTAGCGGAGAAGAAGTATTGGGCTAAACATGTACTTTCTCTGATGTTGATACGACTTTGGTAATTTGGCTGTGCTGTTCCTTTATAGCATCAACTTTTGTTCATTGCTTGAGAAACCCCGGCTTGTTGATACTTCGTGAGTTGTAATCCATGTTGCTATCATAGCATTCACCGTCAGTTGACGTCCGACTTGGCCTGCCCAAAGATAATAATGTAAGCGTGCTTTATGAGCTACTAAAGAACACAAGTAAAAAGTAGGACTGGACTTTCACATCCAAAGTCCTTCCAACCTATACTTCAGCACCTACCGCCAAACTCTGGGATAAGAAGCTGAACATCAGCCCATAAGATAAGGTGTCGGCCCACACAAACGGCCCGGGGAGAGATGTCAGCCCCGGAACAGGACTAGCGTACCACAACTCCGGTAGAGACCATCCGAGCCAATTAACATACATCATCTCTTCCAGTGACGCAGCAGGCGCGGAGGGTGACGGAAGCCAGCGTCATGGACTGGCTACTACATGCCTTTACCAGGATGCTATCCGGGAATTACGAGCATAGAGCCCATTGGGATGTCAGCCCACATCAACAATGGCCAGCTCCAGCCATCCAGTTATCCGTCTTAAATAGGAGCTGACCGGCATCACAGATCTCATCTCATCTAAGGTCACTTTACCAATTGTGAAACTTATACAAAATGCCATCGGATTCGAATGATCAGAGCATCTCCGCCTATGGAGCTGCTCGCTCCACGGTCAAGGGCCAAAACCTTGACCCCGAGGAAGTCCGGAAGATGGACGCCTACTTTCGCGCCAGCATGTACCTATGCTTAGGCATGCTCTACCTGCGCGACAATGTGCTGCTCAAACAGCCATTGAAGGTGGAGCATCTCAAGGCACGCCTACTCGGTCACTGGGGCTCAGATGCAGGACAATCATTCACCTGGATTCACATGAACCGGCTGATCAAGAAGTATGATCTGGACGTTCTCTTCATCTCCGGCCCGGGTCACGGTGCCCCTGGTATTCTCTCTCAGTCATACTTGGAAGGAGTCTACTCTGAAGTATACCCGGACAAGTCGGAGGACGAGCGAGGAATGCAAAGGTTCTTCAAGCAATTCTCTTTCCCCGGCGGTATCGGCAGTCACGCTACCCCAGAAACCCCCGGTAGTCTTCACGAAGGTGGCGAGCTGGGATATTCCATTTCGCATGCCTTTGGTACCGTATTCGATCATCCCAATCTCATCACCCTGACCATGGTGGGCGATGGTGAGGCCGAGACTGGGCCACTCGCTACAAGCTGGCACAGCACCAAGTACCTCAATCCCTGCACCGACGGAGCCGTTTTGCCCGTGCTCCATCTCAACGGGTACAAGATCAACAATCCGACACTCCTCGCACGTATCTCCCATGATGAGCTTTCTGCTCTCATGAAGGGTTACGGCTGGACCCCCTACTTTGTGGAAGGTAGCGATCGCGAAACCATGCATCAAGCTATGGCAGCTACGCTCGAGCACTGTGTTCTTGAAATCAGAAAATTTCAGAAGAAAGCCCGCGAGTCCAAGGAGCCCTTCCGCCCTCACTGGCCCATGATCATTCTGCGCAGCCCAAAGGGTTGGTCCGCCCCGCGCGAAGTTGATGGCAAACTTCTCGAGGGCTTCTGGCGTGCCCACCAAATCCCCATCACCGACGTCCTCACCAATCCTTCGCATCTCCAGCTTCTCGAATCGTGGATGAAGAGCTACAAACCCGAAGAGCTCTTCACTCGAGAAGGTCGTCTGATCTCTGAACTCAAGGCCCTCGCTCCAACCGGTAATTATCGTATGAGCGCCAATCCGGTGGGTAACGGTGGGCTCCTACGGCGACCGTTGGACCTCCCCGACTTCCGCAAGTACGCACTCACATCCATCGATCCGGGAGCTACCATCCGCGGCAGCATGGTCAACATGTCACACTACCTCCGTGATGTGGTCGCCTTCAACCAGACCAACTTCCGTGTCTTCGGGCCGGACGAAACCGAATCAAACAAACTCTCCGAGATCTACAAAGCCGGAAAGAAGGTCTGGCTGGCTGAATACTTCCCCGAAGATTCCAACGGGGGAAACCTCTCCATGTCCGGTCGAGTAATGGAAATGCTCAGTGAACACACCTGTGAAGGTTGGCTAGAAGGATACGTCCTCTCAGGCCGTCATGGGCTCCTTAACAGCTACGAGCCCTTCATCCACATCATCGACTCAATGGTAAACCAACACTGCAAGTGGATCGAAAAATGTCTCGAAGTTGAATGGCGCGCCAAAGTCGCCTCGCTGAACATCCTCCTCACCGCGACCGTCTGGCGCCAAGACCACAACGGCTTCACCCACCAAGACCCAGGCTTCCTCGACGTCGTGGCCAACAAGTCTCCCGAAGTCGTACGCATCTATCTCCCGCCAGACGGGAACTCCCTCCTCTCCGTAATGGACCACTGCTTCCGCAGCGCCAACTACGTCAACGTCATTGTCGCCGACAAACAAGACCACATCCAATTCATGGACATGGACGCCGCAATCGCACACTGCACCAAGGGCGTCGGGATCTGGGACTGGGCCAGTAACGACCAAGGTGCGGAACCAGACGTCGTGATGGCCGCATGCGGCGACGTTCCCACCCACGAGGCACTAGCCGCCACGGCGCTGCTGCGCGAGCACCTCCCCCAGCTGAAAGTGCGCTTCGTCAACGTGGTCGATCTGTTCAAACTCATGTCCAAGATCCATCACCCGCACGGAATGTCCGATCGGGAATGGAAGGCTATTTTCACAGCCGATAGGCCGATCGTGTTTAACTTCCATTCGTACCCGTGGCTTATCCATCGGTTGACGTATAAGAGACCCGGACAGGAGAACATTCATGTCAGGGGATACAAGGAGAAGGGGAACATCGATACGCCGTTTGAGCTGGCGGTGAGGAATCAGACCGATCGATATAGTTTGGCTGTCGATGCGATCGATCATGCCCGCGGACTGGGCAATACGGCGTCCGGGGTGAGGGAGAAATTCCTGAATATGCAGTTGCTGGCGAAGCAGAAAGCATACGATGATGGCATTGATCCGGATTATATTCGGAATTGGACCTGGCAGTATCCGCGGAAGAAGGGCGAGGGCGTCTGAACTGTTCGTGTGGGAGATTGGAGGGAGAATGGGCAGCTGTCAATAATCATAACCAAGTATTAATAGGTTCGTCGTAAGATCATATGATGGACTGTAAATTTAAACATGAAGTAGTGCTCGGTTAAGTTCACGGGTAGGAAAGCTGCCCCTTTTAGTAGTGTTAATAGTAGTTGAATGTTTATGACGGATGATATTGAGAAACCTAGTACTAGTAGTAGTAGTAGCGAGAAATATATGTCAGTGGTTGACCGTCGTAGTTAGTATCAGCCAAACCCCCACAACCCACCTATCGCAGCCATCGAAATTGCAAAGTTCCTTAAACTAACCGAAGTTCCATAGTGGTGTTACCTCCGTAGCTCCTTTAAAATGTTACAAGCTCATGCAAAGCGAAATATACATTCACTTTTACCTACGGAAGATGGAGGCCGACTCAGTTCGCAAAGCAAGCTTATGGCGTTGATACTGCTAAGATGCTGAGCAACCTATAACAAAACGGGCAAGATGGCCGAGCGGTCTAAGGCGCTAGGGTCAGGTGTATCTGATCTTCCATGTTCTTCGGAGCATTCCTAGTCTCGAAAGGGGCGTGGGTTCGAATCCCACTCTTGTCATAACTTTTTGCTTTTTTCAATATCTGCTCCTGTGTAGGACGCATATTGTGTCCATTCAGATATTTTGAAGCTCGCGACAATAATTGAAGAGCTTTAGAATTCCATTTTTTTAACAGTTTATTGTGAATAAAACATGTCGAAGAGAGATATGAGGAAGTACAAGATGTATTATATTAGAGCAACGATTATTATATTATTATACTATCTCAGTTGCCTCTGCATTCGCACGACAGTATGGGAAAAACGGATGACTCCGGCAAAAACCCATACCAAGGCATCTTGTGCGATGAAGTCAACTAATTAACACTTTCCTTCACATCATCACTGATTAAACATGGCACAGATAACAGGCGTTCCACCATACTCGTAGCTGACGCATGACACGATACCTGCAATATCACAGGAGCAATAATTAGGTAGGCAGTGTGCACTGCAGAGTCCAATTTGAAACCAAAGCAACACGAACCAGGTAATAGTAATCAAGTCCCATCATCACTCCTTGAAATAAAGAATCATGTTGTCCACAACGGCATCAGCGCCGTGTATGTTATCTCTGCCTGTAGCTCCGGCCCATTCGCCATTCGCGCCAAGATCAGGACCTGTCAGTTCAGTTTCGTGGCCCTCATGTCCACCAACATTGAAACCATCGGAATTTTTATTGGTTTTGAACCCGAGTCCGTTGACGAAGCCTTCTCCGTCTCCAGCATTGACCCACATATAATTTATTGTCTCATCATCCGCAAAATCATATGAATATGGTCCGTAAAGTGGGACGGCGTTATTCCTTCCGCCGATTCTACCGGTCGAATAACCGTCTTGGAATTCTAGATTGAACGCTCCAATAACTTCGTATTGGTTTTGATCCCCGTAATTTGCGGTCCATAAATCAACATGCTTGACTTTCTCTTCACCATCTCTGGCGTCGTAGGAACTGCCGCCCATCCCACCATAGGGTCCGTCTGCATGTAAGCCGAAGGTATTCATGGTGATTGAGATGCGGATGTTGAGCACAAAGGCTTAGGAGCTGGTTGGATTGTAATAAGAGGTAATCACATAGATAATTGGGAGCATGAGAGTTGGAAAGACGAAAATGGGTAGTCCAAAGGAGATCTTACACCCTTATATAGGCTTCGGTGGGGTTGATATTAAACAGACTCTAGTTTAGTACTTGGTGGCAATGCGAAGACTGAAAGTAAAAAGCATAGATATCTTCTTGCGTCAAGACTCTCTAACAAACACTCTGTGATGTGGTAGGCCTAATGCCAAACTGCATTAAAGCATCTCCAGCCAAACTCAGATGAAGCTCGATGCGTGTTCGTACGAGCTGAAGATACGTCTAGACCGCCGAATACACCTAAAGACCACAGGAAAGGGAAGATGTCAAAGCATCATCACTCCTCAGGTGACGTCCTTTATTGTCTAGACATGAGCCAGATAATGAAGTGAAAGCCTGCATTAGGCTGTCAATGACCTTGTGGTTATACACAGACATAGCTCTTTCTCTCCGAGCACCCGGGAAAAGGAAGTCAAACCATGTCTATGCAGAGCCATTAGAGCCATGATTTCCTTATGAGGGCGTTACACAAAGATATCATTTAGCAAAACTTGGATGATTCGTTGGATGTCGGACTTGTCCGCAGGGTATAATGTTGAAGATATAGCATGCTTGCGGAAGCACTTCCGCAATCGTTCAATTCCAGATGCATCAGAAACTTGGGAACAGTTTGCGCCATGAGCCATCCTAGACTGGACAGGCGACACGAGTTGGAGATGAAATATCAATTATTCAGATGTTAGTAAGACATCATCTCCTATAGTGCTTAGGCCATGCATCAGGCTCTGGGTCTGCGTTTTTATTCGCAGGAGCGTTGATTCATTTGTGTTTCATTCCAAAGCTATTTTATCTGGAGTCATTGGAGACTCGGAGACAAAGAAATGTGGCTTGTAGCAAAGCCCAACGTAGGCCGTCATAGTCCAGATGACTGAGCAAAAGATGGTTGTGAGGCCTATTATTGGGTCATTTATGCATTTACCCCACGGGCCGCATCTGGCCAACGTGCTAGCTACCAGGAGTTGTCAACCCTTGCCATTTAGTTCCATATGCACTATTGTGCAAATGGCGTACTTTGTTAGAGCGTTGTAAGGCTAGAATAGGAGCTAATTGTTTGGGAAAGTCATAGCACCAAATATATCGAAATTTCATGCAGTAGGTCAACTTGGCACAAATCTGCTAGTTTAGGTGGCATATTAGACACCTGTCTGTTAAAGCAATAAATGCGCTCAAGAGACAATGGACCCACTCATCGTAATTGCGGGGGCATCTGCAAAACTTAGAATAAGTCTAACAATGACCTCCAATACTTATTCCACCTACCCCAATAATCCCCGTCTGCGTATACCTCTACACCAGGTCGTGGTGCTTCACTGTAAGACTTGGTAAGTCAACTGATTGCACATGGCTATGGAGTCTCTATTAGAGCTTCCCATATCAATAGTAAGGAACAGAATGTGAGGTGAGAAGGCATGCTGTCATCCGTATTTGCAAGCCGTAGTATTAGATATGAAACCTTGACTAAACCCTATGCATGAATCACTGTCTTGAGAAAGATGACTACCATGTGAGCGATGTTGCAGTAGTGGAAAACCGTGACGAAGCAAGGACAGCCCCCAATATGCTGGGAGGCTGCAACCTTTACTCCTAAACCTTGTCACGCACCAAGGCTGCATCCATGACTAATGGCTTGGGAAAGTAACTTATTGCCATGTTTGGGAAATGTTGAGACACCCACATCTGCTATCCAGATAGACAAGGGTGCAAATGCTTGAGCTTTCCTATGACTACTACACCCAAGCGTTCAAAAGAGGCCATCATTCAAAGATATTCGAGGTAGGGTTTCTTCTTTTTTATTCTATTACGTTATCTATGGTGAGTATCTAGTTCAAAATAATGGGCCTCTGGAGGGGGTGGCCTCATTTCGTCCAAATATGTTTATGCCGTATATGCGTTCCAACACCCCGCTGACCCTTCGCAAGCCCAGAAGCGAGGCATCTCGAGTACCATTGTGGTGGACCATCCACCTGAACACTATAAGAAGTTGGGTCCCGTATAAGTCCGTGGTTGGGGTTGGACCGCCGCGTCAAGCGACTGTGTATAGATTGAAGCAATTCCCGGGCACTATCAGTGATGCGATGGTCGATGCCGTGAGTCCATCCTTCATAAGCCATCTCAAGTGACTAGTTCTAGTCAACAAATCGGCTTGTGGACTTCCGAGGGGTGTTTTCGAACTGGTCCCAGCGAGTCAGCGACTTGATCAACACATCGAGCTGGGACCTTCCTAACAATAACCGACGCTGTCATGAGTCTGTCCAGACCATCGCCTGACCAACGGTCCCGAGTTTACCTGTCGGACGACTGTGACACCTCCATTATTACTGCCCGAATCGTCAAACCCAGATGCCGTGATATTGAATCCGCGAGAGCCTGGGGATAATGGATCCGGATCGGAACTGGCTCCTTGCGCAATCTGGACCAGCCGGCCCAGGATAGCATATTCCAACTTCAGCTTGACGCTATAGGCGACAGGTTTAAACATAACCTGCAGCGCATAATACCCAGCGTACTCTATGGCGACGACTGCCACGTCCAGAATGAGAATGAGGACGTTGATCACAAGCAGTTGAGTGAGGATAATGAACCGTGGCCTCTCGGGACGAAGGCGCAGCATCTTGATGGTTTCCCACACATATATACCGGATAAGATAAACTCTTGGACGCAAAAGATGACAAGCTGAATCCGCTCCATGATGTCGTAACCCCTGGCGAAGTGGGGAGTACCTGATAGTGATCCATACAACAGGACTGTTGTTGGGATTTGGAGGACGATGCAGTCGATGATAATCATGTACAGGAGGCCCTGCAGCAACTTCTGCGATTGTACAAGGAGGTGCAATCGCGACCAAAGGACGAGGGAGTGACCAGTAACTATGCTAATCCAGGTAGGGATAATCAAAGACACAGGCACATAAGGAGAAATGGACGAGAAGATAAAGAGCAGGTATCCCACGCAGTGGGGGATGAGGCTCGCCGAGGTGACGAGTAAACTCCAGAAATAACACCCATGATATCTGTTGAAAGTCGTGAAACAAAGCACCACGAGCTCTATCGAATTGTAGAAGGTAATGGCCGCAAAGGCGGAGATGACATATTTCTGGATCGGGTCTTTTGAGGTGAGCGATGAGAAATCGCCGCCATCTGCGTCGATACCGACATCCTGCGACATCCTAGTCCCAATGTCGGTCGCATCGGCCAAAGAATCTCATACCGAACGTGGTGCTGGTGTCAAAAGCGACCATATAAGGCCTTCAAAGGAATGAAAGGAGAAGAGGTGCCGACAGAAGTTCTAAAACTGGCCGGGTGGCTGCGACTGTGCCGAGACCTCCATTCCTGACAGACTATTCTGTGCAGTACCGAGGCGAAAGCGTCATTCAGAGAAGACAGGAGAGAAGAGTTGGACAGGCTTGAAGGGTTTATTCTGAGAGAGGTGCCTCCGAGGGCTGCGAGTGGAAGCTTGGTTCATGCGGGTTGCGGAAACCTTAATGGCCGCCTCTGACGTGCACGACCCTTCTAGGCTTGCCAGTCAGTTTCGCACGGATACCTGATCGGAAATGACTACGAAGTTAATTATAAGGGCACGCCCGCGGCTCTACGATGCTGTGGATCCTATGGCAGCAGTCTGGAAGCTCCGATCGTCCTACAATCCAGTCTTGGCCCATTTGTCCATGGTGCTTCATGGAACCATCGACCAGGTTAGACGCCTCGGCAGATGGAAGTCTTAATAATATAAACCTTAATTGGAGTCTGCAAGCTCTCATTGGGTACAGAAACATCCGAACTATTGAAATCCAACTTTATCGGATCAAAGGAAGAATACTAACCACTATACACCCCCGGACCACCCCTGCGCCACGATTATCTAATGGGGTTCGATGCGAGCGAGGTCCCATCCCCAGATTGCCAAACAATGACGGGCAACGTTTGTAGCTCGCTGATTAGATGTAGACAGGTGGAAAACTACCCCACAGCATCTTTACAAATGGCAAGCGAACAACTGGTTGTTTGAGACATCTAACTGACTTCTCCCATTGGACATGATGTGTCTCATTCTTCAGCTCATGAATTGCATCGGAGTCCCTGCACCTCTGCATTCTCGCACAGTACATCTTCTCCAGTATAGTTCGCGGGAAGCTTGATGTTGATGTCCCGGAAAGTGAGGTCCGTACACGGTGCCTTTTCAGAACAAAGCAAAGACACGGCGAAGCTGATGTTCTTCCCCGGATAATCTGTCACCGTTGCGAGTCCATTTCCACTAATATTCATGAAATGTAGATCATTGAACTCATACGTCGACGTGTCACAGTACTGCGTGATGTTTTCGCTGAAGAGGTAGCTCAGACTGCCAGGGTTAGGCGAGTATGCTAAATGCGGTGGCATCACTCTTACCAGGTGTCAATATACACAGGTAATTGGACGTCCTTGAGTCGAAGGTTCTCGACTGTCACGTTGCGCACGTATCCATGGCCGCCTCCACCACCATTTGGAGGAACGCCATAGTTGACCCCAATCCTGACTGATCAGTTACCTATCGCATTGAGGGACGTGGTACCTACCAGCTTTTGAAGTAGACCCCGGAATTCATCGCCCGTTGAAAGGACGGTTGTACCTATACTTGTCAATGCGAATCTCATCATTATCGCCGGGCTTCGCTCACTTGAACATTCCGAACCGTCACGTTCTCCACAATATCCGTCCGGTCGGGGTATTGTCCCAGCGAACCAAAAGCAATACCCGGCCCGCCGTAAACCGTGACATTCTCCACATGGATGTTCGTAGAATTTCCCTTGAAAGCCACTGCATCATCTCCGCCTTGGTATATCCAGTTGGTGATGGTGATATGGTCGGACCGGTACGTATCGATCCCGTCCGTATTCTGCACCCACTCGCCCTCTGGGCTCACCGAGAAGTCATGGTTTGTGGCATTAACGTAAAAATTATCAAGGTTGATATGCGAAGAGGAATCGACAAGAACGGCCCAGAACTGGGGCTGTCGGATCGCCAGGTTACGAAGAGTTGCTCGCGTCGATTGGAACACATGCACTGGCATCGGTCGTCCAAAGACATTGCTACCTCCCTTGGCCCAAGTGTACCACAGCTGCCCATTCCCATCAACTCCACCTTGATGAGGACCTCCATCCACAACATAGTCATGGCCTGTGATACGCCAGGCACTTGACTGGTTCTGAAAGTCCACCCGATAGGAGTTGTTTACCCAGTAATCAATGTTATCGCTGAAGAGAAGCGTACCACCGATCTCAAGTCGGGAATCGGTCAGGTGAGTCGTCATCCGCTGGTTAATACGGTAGGTATACGGCGCAGGGAGGATAATTATCCCTCCAGAGGTCTGACCGCATTGGTCAACTGCCGATAGGATGTTGGGGACGTCATCCTGCCCGTTTCCTAAGGGGATTACGGTGCAGGTAGTGCCATTCTTCTGGAGAGAAGGTATGGCCGAAGCAGCCAGACTCAAGCCTGCAAAAATGGCAAGACCACTAGTTGACAAATTCACCATTTTGGTCCTTAACCTCGCTTGTCTTGACAGCCGTCAGCGGTGCAGCACAGATTTTGCTGGCAGTCCCAATGACGGGTTTTTATTACCGCGCCGTTTGCGGATTGAGCCTAATTTCCGTGGTTATTGGGAGGGGATGTCAGGAGGATCGGCGCCCATGCGGAGGCACCATACGACGTGATTTGTTCAGGCTGAAGAGTCAAGTAACCCTCGAAGACAACAAGCAGGATATGAGATCGGATTTGCTCCGGCATTGATTGACAGCGATCGAGAAGCCACGCAGACGGAAGTCGCGGGCATTGTATCGAGTATATCACCAATTGCACAGCTGCTCATCTACAAACCTGCAGCTATTTCATCAGCGATACATTCTTCGGACAGATGGCTTTGAGGTTTCTGGGGCGAGTCATTAGTCGACCTTTCTCGTTCAAGCATCAGGCAGGTAAAGAGGAGGCACTCCGGCAGATGTATGCCAAGGGATGGAGAGTGCAGAACTTCCTTGACTAGGTTCTTACAGGTTGGATGACATGCAGGAATGCGGATCATTTACGTTTTGAGAACCCTGCACGGTGTAATTCATACCGAGGATGAGTTTTGACACCTTCTCGTCTCGAGCACATCCATTAGAACAGGTACTCCGGTCGGTGTATCGTCAGTCATGATTTCTCAGCACTCACATCATACAGGCATTGATTCGCATATTCAAAGCTCCCACAGCAAGCGCTAGGCACTCAGTACGGTCGGACTTCTCACTAAATACTCTCACTAAACATTATCGAGTAAAGTGCTGCGAGACATTGGCTAGTCGCAGCCAGTTGCGTCCATTCGGCGGTGCAGAGCTCAGCATGCCAGGCCTATCCTCAAACATCTGGCTGAGCAGATGATGGCTCTCCAGCTACAACAGCGACCCGAGGATCATTGGGGGACCACCCAAGAGTGCTTCCAGAACCGGCCCGGCAACCTATCCCAGCGACGAGAACACAGTGTTTGCAATTATACCGCGGTCGCCTCGGCATCAAGTCCCTTGGGCGTATTGTGTGAGACTAAGTGTATCAAAATCAGTTTCGGCGGCCGCGGCCGGAGCAGCTCTTAGCTTGGGGCTACTGTACTTACCTTGCAGACACTATCCATTCCTTCGGCTTAAATCCGGTGCAAAGCCACAACATCGGACTTCATTCTCACAACTGCATCGACAATAGCAGACAGGGTCCACTTCTAATGGGTCGAGTCAGCAATTAGTGTTTACTCATACCTGCTGCCATCATCATTCACCGGGCCCCGCCCCCAATCCTAGTCTCAACGCCCTGATGCTCACGTCATCCCTATCCATAGTCTAGTAGGCACGGCATTCAAAACGCCCAATGCGGAGAATTGCACGATTGTATGCATTGAAAATCATTTATTCCGCTCTTGATTAACTGTCCGCAAGCCAGATCCTTGTGGGTATAACAAACAGAATGAAACACACGCCCAATCTATCTCGTCCGATCAACAGATATTATCATTACACGTATCATATTAGCAAAGAAATGTCGCCCTGGGGCTAGCGTCGAGTGCCTCCAGATCCGACGGATCCGGGATTCCACGCACTAGACCAGACCTTGGTCTCGACGCCTTGCTTGGGGCCGTTAGAAAACGGACACGCCGACCGTTGCGCATATTGCGTGGGGGCTGAAATTGTTGGTGGGGATGGAGTAGTCTCGAGAGATGACGTTTCCGAAAAGAGACTGGCAAATTCGGAAGACGATGTAGAGCTGGCTGTCGAAGTCTTGACGCAAGACGATCCATCGGCCCGCAGATATGTCGAGCTGGGCTTAGGTGTGACTTGGGGAGCGGCTTCTTGTTGCTTGTGCGAAGACTCAATCTCTTCCTCGAACTCTTCCCCGTCATGAAGACGCCATCGCGCAAAGAGATCGTTCTGAATCCATATCACCTTGCCTAGGGCTCTGACTAGCGCTATGCGGAACGGCAACGTGAGCTTTTCGTATGTCAGAACTGCCTCCATGACGATGTCTTGGATGAAGCCAAGGCAGGCGCCGATATGAATGTACTCGACATTCAACGAGTGCAGCCGTTCCTTCCCATAATGCATGCGCCTGGAACAGCCGGTTAGTCTCGTGGTCCAATACAAAGGAGGGGGATGGCATACCCGACTTGGTTCAAGTATCTCCAGAATTCAGGCTTGGTTGGATCGGAACATAATTTCGTCATATACCAGCGAAGAAATTGACGGCGACGCTGAACTGCCGGGCTATTGAGGGTAGGATAGTCGTCTGGTTCTTCTTCTATCGCAGTGTTCCGAGTGCGGAAGACACGCGCCGTGATGTCAAACTCTAGAAGTTTCACATACACCTTATCCACCACGGTAGGAGCTAGGGCCTTGACATATTTGGCGCCCCGGACGAGAGTTGCGACATCGTCTGTATTCACCCCAAGTTAGTCAAGTGCGTTGTTGCCGCGGAGAATCAACTTCCGCGGAAAAGTATTGAATGAAGATAAACAGCCTTGTGGGGAAGACCGGGGACGCTGGGGGGCACCAACCGGCATTAAAGTCAAGGAATCTCTGCAAATAATCGATCCGTGCCTCTAGATCGGTGTACAGGGCTTTGCGATCGACGTGCCTCGGGTGGTTTTCTGCATGGTAGCCGGGTTCAGACATGGTGCAAGCTGGGGTGAAGACACTGGAGCTGAAGGAAGAGAAGGAAACCGGCGGAGGTGGGCAGGGGAGTCATTGAAATGTTCTTCCAAGAGAATGGCCCCCGACACACGGTCGAACAGGTATATACCCTGCCATGCCAGATAAAAAAAAAAAACCTGACATGTTGCAGATTGCGACCCCTCAGGCCGTGAATTGGGAAATAACGACAGCGAATCAGTGGGGCGGCTGAAGTGATCAGTTGGAATTTTCGGCTCCGCTTCGTCTGTCATCGATTGCTCAATAGTAATCGCCCCTTCTCCCTGCGGTCTCCTTAATACTGATCGACCACTCCACCCCGGTCCTTGCTATCCCCACGAGCCGAGACTTGGGGGGTCGACATCAACCTGAGACCTGCTCGGTCTCCATCCATAGCAGCTGTCAGACCTATGAGTGACTTGCCGGCGGCCGATCAACACAATGAAGGTTTAGCTAGCTACCTTCTAGCCGATGCTTGTAATTGTGCTGATCAGCCCTCAACGATGGCCGCCGAATCTCATCTCACGTCACAATGCTACAAGCTCGATGCATTCCCGCAGCTGATGCCTAAATTGGCCCTAGTGTGTCAAAAATTTTCCGGACCAGTATTCGATTGGTTCGTCGTCGGCAATTGATGGGGAGATTACGCTTCGCCCGTCCACGATGGAGAATTGTGGAGCGCCGTCCCGCCAGTTTGCCGTCAACCAAAAAAATGGACAGGCAGGGCCTTGCAGATTCCAATGACAAGTCGTCGAGGCGAGCCTTAAGCGATGGTTGCATGATCCTCAGACGACCTGGAACACCGGACCGCGCACCTTCTCTGCAGGACACAAGACACTCATCATTTTTGGTCTGGACTTTCATTGGGGAGGCTGGGAACCACGGAAAGACATCAACTAGCGGAATAACGAAGAAGCGTGCTTGGTCTTTTCCGGTCGACACACCGACTTTCTGTGCGGATGGTGCCCGTTGATGGTGGTTGGTGGTTGTTTCCAGAGAAAAAAAAAAAAAGATAGGGGGACCACTAACAGCCTCATCTATTTAGACCATGCTAGGTAATCCCCGGCAACCAGATCGATTTGTTGAATTATGCCATCGTCATCTGTTATCGGGCATTGCCCAAGCAGGCATGTAGTACCCCAAACTCTACCCCACCGGATTGCAGAAAGCACATCAAGGTCTCCGATCAGTCACCTGCATCCTCATCCTTCATTTATCCCATACAGGGGATTATCTCTAAATGGCCTTGAGCTCCGAAGGAACTACTAATGGTGACAAGTTTGGACTCGAGCAAAGCCCGTGAACCCCTTTTAAGGTCCTCACTAGTTTTTAAGACAGGCCCGCAGTCCGATACGAGTCAACGATAGTGGAGTCGCCTCCCTTTTATTTTTTGTTGTCTCCGCCACCTTATTCTTCCGCCATTAACGCCAATGAGACTCATCACGAACCTCAAAAGGGGGAACGATGGGGAGCGGACCTGATTAGATTGACCAGGGTTTTTGGTAAATAAGCTTTAATCAGTTGATAGATGAATCTTAATCTAATTGATTAAGCCTGACTCAATATCTTGCCATTAGAAGGTACCAGAAGGGAAGGGAGAGGTGATGTATACACTGGATGGAATAGATAGCGAAAGTTCAACAAACAAAACGATCGACACATTATTCAGCCGAAGCGAGATGTCAAGTTCCAAAGGATAGGCACGGGACTGAAACGTGACCTGTCACACGCCTGAAACTCAAAACCAGCAAGTGTCAAAAGTGGCTCTGACATCACGACCCAAACTCTCTTGCTGTCTGTCACAATTAATCCTACCTGCCATCCCATCCCCACGCTACTTCTTCCCGTCCTTTCCATCCATCCATCAATCTACTACTTCTAAGTCTAGACGCCATCCTACGCATCCATCACGAATCCATCTACTCCAACCTCACTAACTGATCGACAATCAATCAAATTAAATCTATCAACAATGATCCTCAGACGAGCTTCCACTCTCAGTCGTCCTGTCGTCCTTCGTCCGGCCTATTCCGCCCGCGTGTGCTACTACCATCCGCCCGACGTACATAGCACCAAGGGAGAGGAGTGTACGTTTGCCACCCACATCCACCTCTATCTTCACCATCAAAGAAGAAAAGGAAGAACTAACTGCCTTAGTCTTCATCCCCCCTTCCTACCCAGACAACTTGGAGGATACTCCCAGTCTCGTCAAAAAGCCAGAAAAGGACATAGGCCACTGGGAAGAGATCCATGCTACCTCTAGTGAGACCTCGGTGCGTTCATCTTCCCCTACCCTTCGTTGTCAAGGTAAGGTAAGTGGGTTATGAGAATCGGCTAAGGCACAACCAACAGGTCAAAGCCGACCGTGGCGATATCAATATCCAGCAGCAGCAGCGGACGACTACTCGGGATCTAGATAAGGATCTAGGGGAGGAAGAGCCGCCGAAGTTGGATGAGATGTGATATCAGGGAGTTGATCATAATGTCTGATAGGGTTATGGATGGGTATTGGTATGGGTATATGAGTTATGACTGCGTACTGAGAATGTGTTTTTGAGCTGTTCTGTTCTTCATTTCGGTAAGGTGAAACAGACTGTCTGTTATTTAAAATTGGTGAGTGGGTTTTTTTCTTACTGTCTTTTTCTATTTATGGGTGTATTACTGTGTCGATCGCTCGTGCCGATCTTTATGTCCTTCGTTTGCTTTCTATTTCTATCTATCTATCTATCTATTCGGCGATAGTTAGCCGATTGTATGACTATGATATCGAGAAATAATGACATGACATGATTCATTCGTTCATTGTAGATAAGTAGTCCGACATTATAATACCCAGATCTAGAAACAAACAAACAAACAGATAATACTTCTATGCATGCTCTACTTGCTGCACTGTGCCCTCGACCTTCTGGTCAACGCGAGCTTCCAGCGCATGCTGCCCCGGTGTAACAGTACGTCCACCCTTCGAGGTAAACACACCTCCGGTGATTCCACCCTTGTGGAAAAGCAAGGGGATATCCTCGAGCTCGAGGCCCTTGGTCTCCGGGTAGAAGAAGTACACCATGGGGATGAAGACGGCGTTCAATACCGCAAAGATGACGAAGGTGCGCCAGCCGATGTTGTCTACACACGTTGTATGTCAGTATGACTTTCCTGATGGTCCTTCAAGAGCCGCAAAACCTACCAAATGCAATCGGAGTGATTTTCACCACGGCAAACACGGCCATCCAGTTCCATCCGGACGCAATGGCCTGCATTCGCGTCCGTACTCGCGTTGTGTTCAGCTCGGCTGGGTAGAACCACGGGACCGGTAGCCAGCCGACGCCGTAGAAGATCTGGAAGATGAAGATGAAGACGGTCGCTCCGTAGGCACAGTCCTCGCGGTCTAATGAAAGCAAAATCGATACCATAACAAAGCACAGACACAAGCCCGCTGAGCATACCATTAACAGGGTACGTCGGCCGTATCGGTCCATCAGAAACACCGGGATTGCCGAGCCGACCAGGTAGGTGCACTGCATAGCTCCGCCGAGGATAAGCGACAAATTCCGACTCATATTCATGGTTTCTTGGAACATGACAGGACCATAATAATTTATCATATTGCTCCCAGTGAATTGTTGCCCTAATTCAATGGTGATGGTGATAAAAAGACGTCGGAGGTTCTGTACCTCGCCCCAGGTGAACAGCTCCTTGACGCGGAACGGACCGTCCTTTTGCTCCTCCTCCAGCACGAATTGAATGTCCATGATGGTCTTGACGACATTTGCATCGTCGATGGTAGTATCTTCGATGGCAGCAACCACAGCGCGGGCTTCATCGTGTCGGTCGTGTTGGACCAGCCAACGAGGACTTTCGGGGAGACCGACCACCTGCAAGATGAGGCATACGGCGAAGACGGCCTGGAAAGCGAGGGGGAGGCGCCATTCGTAGGAGGAATCAGTAAAGCTGGTGCCGTAGTCCATCCTACACAAATTGACTCTCTGTCAGATTTGGGCTTTGTAAAGGAGGTGGGGGGCGTGTAGGGGGGCGGCATAGGACAGTCTCACCAGTAGGCGATCACCACGCCCAAGATAGTAACAGTTCCCTGCAGTGTGAGCAGGGTACCACGGTATGCTGCTGGAGAACATTCACTCTGGTAGACTGGGGCGGTGGAAGAGTTCATTCCGTTTCCCAGCCCGGTAACGATTCGGCCGACCAGCAGCTGTGCTATTGTGTAGGAGGAAGCGAGGATGACGGTCCCGATGATCATGATGAACCCGCCCATCATCAGCATGGTTCGTCGACCCATTCTCTCGCCGATGAAGTAGCAGATGATGGATCCGATCACGCAACCGATATCGTAGAGACCGGTGATATTTCCCTGCATCGCTGCGTCGGGGTTGTTGAAGTCGCGGGCGAAGCGATTATCCGCGCCCACAATGCCGGACATGACACCTACAAACCCCATATCGTTAGCCCCCATCAATCCCTATCCAGAAAGCTATGAAGAAATCAACAAACCTTGGTCAAACCCCAGCAAGAGAAAGGCCTGGCAAGAGGCCATGGTGATGGCAATGATCAGGGCCCTGCCCCGAAAGTCATGTTTCCAAAGACGCATCTTGACCGTCGTCGATGATGACTCTAGTACATACCCGGATGGATAGAACTGGACAGGAAGGGAATGAAAGAAAGGACAGGACAAGCTCAATTAAGCATTTGGATCTCGCTGGACAACAGTCGGTCTAATACACCCGAAGCCACGACGGGAGCTCCTGCAGTCCAGCTGCCAGCAACTCGCCGTGGATTATCCCGAGCAGGGCACGTCTAGTCCGGCTGGGCAGACATTACCGATGGCTGGCCGGGTCTTGATTGGCCCTGATGGATAGGCGTGGTCGGGGGATCATCGTGCCGAATTGCGGGGTACCCCGTGGGAAAAGGGTTCCCTGACTAATCGGAGTTGCTTGAATGGAGTTCACCGCTGGATGTTCATGACTCTCCACCGGAGGAGGGTACCGGTAGTTCAAGGAGTAGAGCTATCAACCACGGTTATGACATATGCAAAATAAAAATGGGTCGGGGAGTATGCTGGAGGTAGTTGCATATCAGTGAAGCAGCAGGGACCAGGATTCAGGGGCCTCGTAGTAGCTTTGCTTCAATATGGCAGTGGCTTTTTCAAGGGGTAGAGTCGCTACAATAAAGCCATGCAAAGAGATAGTAAAAGACCGTAGTGGTAGTTGTGCTGGCTACGGTGGTGTTGTGTTGTCCTCGAACGATGTGTTTTGGTTTACCTGTTTAAGATGGCCGTCAACAATGGCGCCAGTCAGTCTTTCGGGCTCTCAGGGTTCAGAATCGCCGGTCGAAGGAGCCTGGGGGTCTTGAGCTCTAAATATTAAGATAATAAGGGTATAGCTCTCGGACCTGCTCCGTGACTTCAAGCACTTACAACGACGCTCCACTCTCTTTTCCCGGTCCGGCTTGACACTTGCTGGTCGTTCATGACAGTAGCAGTGTTGCCGAAAGCCAAGAGAGCCTTACAGTAGCGTGCTTGGAGTAACTTCAGCGCTATTACCTAAAGCTGCTTCTCATGTCTCTCTCACCTCGGCAGTCCTTGTCGCTGCAATGAAGGTGTCGCCTAATGCCTATAGCAGCTAAGATGATACGCAAATGAATGTCGAAGAACAATGTTGCGGCCTAGGTGTGTCCACACCAGATGTGACAATGGTATTATGAGTTCGGTCAAGAAGTGAAACCCGATCGGGACTGATTATATACAGAAGACAAAAGTAGTCACTTCAGAAGAGCGTTTAGCAGCTCTCCTCAGTGCTGTCAGAAGAGGTATCAACAGTGATAGTGGCAGACCCGCTGCTCTCGTATCCCTCGGTGGCGACGATCATGTAGTTGAAGGTACCAAGCTCCAGACCAAGGTTCTCCCAGGCATCGAAGTGGTTCTGAGTGGTGACAGTTCCACCAATACGGCCCTCAGTGCGCACGGACCAGTACTGCTTGAAGGTGGCAGTGCCCTCGATCGAGTCGGCGTCCTCACGGGTGGTCTGGTAGATCTTGTAGGTTCCGTCGTCGCTGTCGACGGTGCCGAGCTCAGTCAGGCCAGAGGAGGGGTCGTAGTCACCGTACTTGTCGACGATGTAGAATTCGACCAGGGGAGAGGTGGTCCAGCCGTAGACGGACAGGTAGGCGTTGGCGTCGGTTTCCCATGATCCGCTGTAGGTAACGGCCCTGAATATATGGTTAACACCCTATATTCCCAGAACAGCTGTGGAGATGTCCTTACTGAGCACTGCCAGGGTTCCAACCCTTGCCGGCCACGAAGTCACCACAGTCGGTCCACTCAACGGTGTATTCACCACCGTCGCCGTTTGTGTAGGTCACGTCGCCCTCACCGTTGGTCCAGAAGGAGTAGAAGTAGCCGTTGCTCTCGCCTTCCGCGGAAGAAGTAAGGCTGCGCTTGGCCATGTCCAGCAGGGCCTTGCCATTGGGGAGAGCGACGGCGCTCGAGGCAGCCGAAAGAGCGAGGAGAAGAGACGAGTAGGCGACCATGATGAGGTACTTATAAAGAGTGACGATGATTGTTCGGTGTGCAATGGAAACGGTCGGGGAAAGAGCGTGAGTTGCAATGCAGGAAACTGGTTCCGCGACCGTCCTTATATGAAGGCGAACAGCAGATTTTCTCCAGTGCGATGCTCCATCTAAAATGCAATCGAGCTCAAGCGTGAGCAGGGTAGTGCGACACTCATTGTCCTGTAGTTGATTAAACCGGCTGCCCTGGGCCCCTGGCGGTGTTCCTGGACAATCTTATTCAAGGCCGTGGTGTTTCAAATTAAAAGTGGGTGCCACTCCCACCCACTTTTACTCTTCGGCGCTCCGACCGAGCCAGCCCTCAGCATCGACCACTCACCAACGCCCATTGAGTCATGCAGACACAATGAAAGGTGCTGACAGGAGGAATAATTGGGCCTCGTGTGGAATGTGGACTCGGCCGTTTTCCCCAGCAAGAAGATCCGCCGATATTGCCGGCGTCGTTGGACTCCTCTCGCACACCACACACCTCCACCAACCCTGCTAATGAACGCCTTTTTTAGCAACAATGTCGCCTTAGCGCCTTTTCTTGTTCTTCATGGTCTGAATGCTGAAGCCCCTAGGTGGTCATAGCTAAGATATGCAAAGAAATGGGTTCACCAAGAGTCCCGGCAAATTCCGCTCCGACATTGATACAGCCGAGAGGTTTTGTACAGAAAGCCAACGTTGTGAATTCGATATCAGATGAACAACAATCGCACTTATTGCATGACTTTGTATCATCTATTCAACAAGGCGCTGCGTGTCTATCTTTGATGCAGTGACACCATTAGGTCGATGTGAAGTAAGGACTCTGCCTGTCATCTTGAGGAAGAGGGAAGAGTCCTATCGGGCATAACCAAGGAATCGAGGACTGTATCAGTTGTGGGTCTAAGATTCTTAGTAGCATATAAGTTCACCGGGGCAAAGTAGCTGCCACTCTGGAGCTTCCAGTCGGATGCTCCTGCCGATTAGCGTGTCAATAGTGCGCGCAGCATCCGTCCAGGGGCATATTGCAGTACCCCTTCTTCCTAAGGAACGGGGCTGTTTTGCCAAATCCTTGTTGCTAGGGAGAATCATTGAGTGTAGGCACCACATCTGCAGAATAGCGTACTGTACCTCAGGTTCTCGCCGCAGCTGCATCCATCATTCTAGCGAGCTTCAGCTTAGAAATTCGGAGCTAGTCAGTCAATAACAATGACATTCTTGCCATTCGACTTTCCGGTCAAGTACTCCTGCCTCATCTGCTCTGCCTGATCCAGCTTCCACTCCTTGACCTCCACGTGCAGCTTGTTCTCGTGGAACAACTGAATGAACGCCTGCGCATCAGCTGTGTCGGCAATTAAGGAGCCTACCAACGTGATGTCCTTGTAGATGACCGTGTGGTATGACATGGTTATCCCCTTTTCGGGCTGACCAAGCAGGACCATCGTACCGTGCTTCCGTGTAAGGGCAGCCGCTAATTCGAAGGCCGACGGATGATCCGTGGCTAGGACGGTCGCATCAAGGCCTGAATAGTCGCTAGACATAGCCTTGTTGATCTTCTCTTGGGACTCTTCCACTTGATTTGTGGCCAGAATGGATACGTCAGGCTTGTGCTCGTAGGATGCCACTGCATCCAGAGCTGACTGCTTGGCATCAATTGCCGCTACTTTGTAGCCCTGTTCGAGGTCGTTATCATCTGTATATCTCTGACTTAACCTCAGTTTATTTGTTGTCTTACCATGCACTTGGCAACCTGGGTACCAATATGACCTAGACCTCCAATCCCGACAATGCCAATAGAGCCGCCTTGGGGCACATTGGCCCGGACAATGCCACCGTAGATGCTGATCCCGGCGCACATCAGAGGTGCTGCCACTTTAAATTCCATATCATCTGGTATTTTCACCACAAATCGAGCATCCCTGCATGTAGAATTAGACAGGAGAATACTTATTATCGAATGATTCAAGGAGCATTACCCACGCGACCATGTATTCGGCCCACGCTCCATCAGCAGTGATGCCCTTCATCATAGGGGCATCGCAATAGATAGGACGACCAGCCTTACAATCCGAACAGTTTCCTACATTCCGCCCCAATAAAGGCCGATTTAACATTGCTGCCACTAGACGACGACATCTACCAAATCCAGCCGTACTTACCACAGACACTGTCAAAATTGATGCAGCCGACACGGTCGCCTTTCTGGAAACCTGTGACCTGAGAGCCAACTTCCTCAATTATCCCCGCCGGCTCATGCGATCCGATAAATGGTAAACGAGTTTTGAATTCACCGTTTAGGGCCATCAAGTCGGTATGACAGAACCCAGCAGCCTTGATGCGTACTAATACTTGATGTGGCTTTGGGTGAGGAACAGGCACCTCGGACACATGGTATGGCTCGTTGTATTTTTGGATTTGGATCGCTTTCATTGTTTTCGATACCATGTTGATCAGCAAAGGGTCTAACCAGTGACTGAAAATTAAGTACTGATATATGAATGAGATTCTTGTCTAATCTAGATGCTGCTGAATGGAGGGTTGCCAAAGGATTTATTGACATCATCTTACCAATCAATCCGTCGTTCCCCAATTTGGGGTAACCCGCCGCGTATCTGACAAGCCAAGAACATCCTCGGTATCGGGCTTCGGGGAAAATCAGAGATGGAACGATGTTGTTAATTTAGGGGGGAATGTGCAGAGAGGGATTAATGATGAATTAGAAAAGAAAAGAAAAGCAAGACTTTTAGTCCCACAAGCACATTGCGAAGGTGAAAAAAGAAAAAGAAATGATTGAGCTCCGATAGGGGGAATCGAACCCCCGGCTGCCGTGTGAGAGACGGCGATGTTAGCCACTACACCATATCGGATCTTGCTGTATGTCTGACATACTTTTTAACACTATAAGGCCTTTGCTAATGTCTCATCTCATCTGTCAAATTGTCGGTTTTGATGTCTGCAACATGAATTTCCGGGCTTGTCGTTGCATGAGTAAGATCAGCGAACCAATTCCAAATTTGATATGGCTCTCTTCCATCGAAGTTTTCGAAAAGTGTCTTTCCAATTCTCATCTTAATGTTGAGTCAAGAGATTGGGGTTACCCATAACGGTCTCCCGATGAAATATATATCGACCGCCAAATGAGTTATTAGCTACCACTTCATTCATGCCATACTACCACATTGACAATGACAAAATACCACACTACCACATACTACTGGAAGACCAACCTTTCTACACGAGTAGTGGGAATAAGCACAATGTCGAAGCATAAGCTACTCCCCTAGGGCCCCAATAACCGGGCACAGGAACACCGGGTACTTCGTTCATTACATCCAGAATCGGCGGTCATGTGGTACTCTCAATGCGAAGGTCCTCCCCCCGGGGGCGCATGGTGTGCCTTCCACTTTCGGGTAAAAAGCTGGCAGAGAAGATGACTTAAACAAGTAGTCCATATAGAAATTGACCTGCATGGACGCGTCACTCTTCTCCTAGTTCGATCTACAACCGGACTTAATCAGACTAACCCTTTGGAATGCCGTGCGATCCTTCACCTGCAGATAGACGTCCGTGGGGTATGCAGGCACACAGACTGAATCCCATGCAGCAAAGCATGGGGTTAATTCGCTTAGGATACATACACCGACACTACTGCACCTCCCCAGCACTAACTGTCGTTCGGCCGAGTCTATAAAACGTCTCGTAATGCTCTAGACTATCCAACTACGGTGGTCACGAAGTGCTCCAAAAATCATCAGTGGGTCATCTGATGAGACAGAGTCCGGAGAGGCAGATATGTTTAATCCGGTAATGCCTATCGCGTCGCTACTACTGGTTGTTGATAGGTGGACATGCATGCGATTCATAGACTCTCGAAGCACCTCCGGCCATGTGCTGCAGGAATACGAGGGAAATGCAGCAATACACAACTTAGCGGCCTCTATTTCGGACAAAGAACGAGTAAAGGATGCGGAGAATAATCTCAATCGTCTGCAGGACGTCGGGCAGATGGACATGGAAATCATGCAGGTATAGAAGGCGGCATGTACATGAGATATGGGGACAGAACTCGCATGAACGCCTCATTATCGCTTGCCAATACCTCACATGCCTTGGAGTTCCGATGGAACTCACAATGATACGTTGATTAGGTGCTACCTGCATGTCGAGCCAAACAACGTACGTGTGAATTCGATCGTTCTGAGCAGCGATAGCCGAGCCACCACCACACATCACTCGCTACCTCCAAGTGCATATACGCTATCTGAAATACATGCCGCAAAGACATTGTGGAGGCTGGCAGTCCGAACACCATATGTGGGAAAGAGTCGTCATGCAGAGGCGGCATATAGGGAGAATGCGGTTGGTAAAGAGAATTTCCCCTCACCAACCCCCACTGGCGGGTGAATACCATATAGCCCGTCTGCAAACATTATGTCGATTATTTACTTCGTTTGGTTGTTTAGACAAACTCATGCACGGTCCGTCAACCAAGATGTGTGGCCGGTGGAGCTTTCGCAAACCCGACCCCAATCGGGTAAGCGCGATATCGGCGTCCCAACTTCAGGTACCAGACGAGAAAAAGACACATTCTGACCAGGCAACAAACTGCCCAGAGTTGTCATTGCTCTGCGATGTCATATCAAAGATAAGAATTGAGTAACCAGAGCCCACTACTAGAACTTGGCAAGGCGATCAGTGGCTCAAATTCACGGCTTCCCCAGGGTTGCTGGGATCTATAGTTTAGTTCGGAAGATGTGGTTAACAACTTTATTTTCTAGGTCTCCCGTGCTGAAAAAGAAGTCTGACGAAGAGGATGAGACAGTTACCGCAATGTGCTCCATACGATACCATAACCATGCGCCACCAAACCAGTCCCTCCCCTCTGACATAGTATTACAACCAAGTAGTTAGCTCCGAAATCCGCTTTATTTGCTCATGCGTACTAATATACGCATCATTGTTGATTTAATTCCATCATTCAGGGGTCTGAGCATGATCAAGAGGCTTCAGATCAGTCATCTGTGCGTCGCTACAGACTCCGTCTCGACCTAGATCCACCGCTCCCCACCCCCACAGCATCCTCCCTAGCGTCCGCGTTGAGGGCCCAATAAGATCCAGCGGGAAATAACTGGTAAAGTCCACCTATGGAAAGTGACGAGTTGATTTCACATATCGGAGACATCGCTTCTTTGGGACGATGATATGCGGTCCCTGGCTCCGGAGGTCGCAAGGAAAAAAGGTCCCATGTGGGGGGTCAGGAGGTACTGTCCACTGAGAAGTCAGACACTCATCAGCATGTAATTGATAAGGAAATCATCTACATTGCAGAAGAGATTGAGACCTCGGCTCCACTGATGATCAGTCCAGCGAATTTCCTGGCGAGTAACATCAACAGAGACCCGTCTCTGGGCCGCAGAGAGACGGATAGAAGCCGCGCAACTCAATCTTTTTGCCGTGAGTCGGAAAAGTGATTGCCCAACGACGCAGCATTCGTAGATCCTTACCTCCGAGCAGCCGTGTCCGAGTTCCTGGTTACTGAGCTATATAAGAAACGACATGTCCTCTCCTTGCCATTGAGATCATCTAGCGACGTTCTTCATCCTCAGCATCTGTCTCTCTTTCGCTGCGTCCTTCCTTTCCTGGTTGAGTCCTCCACCACATACCCGGTCAAGATGAAGGCTTTCAGTCAATCGCTTCTGGCTCTCTCGCTTGCATCAGTGGCTGCAGCAGCAGCAGCTTGCAATACATCAGCATTGAACACGACCACTTATAATTATTATATCACGGTGGATGGCACAACAGTCTTTGATGTTGCACGTGCCACCAATCGCGGTGTTTGTGACATCGGCCGCCAGAACCTCATGGCCGATGTAACTATTGTTCCCAATGTGGGCGAGTACTTCATCATCCCTCCCGAGGTGTGCGAGCCAGACAATACATCCTGTCTCTTGCCAAACATCAATGCTACACGCACCTGTATCTACGGCGGACCTCGTCTCTACTACACCGTTCGGGGAGACACCTACGAAGTGATTGCCCGCCGACTGAACATCACGGTGGAATCACTGATGCACGTGGATGGGCCTGCAAATGAGACGTTAACCAACCCTACTTCCCCAACGGCGGAGTTGGATGTTGGCCAGTTTATCAAGGTGCCTCAGTGCGATCCTAGCCAGTGTATCATCCAGCCTTACGTCTTCAAGTGGGGCGTGTACAAGGACCTTGCAGAGAAGTACGGCACTACAGTGGGCCAGATCATGATGATGAGCCCGACGTACAACTACAGCAGTCTGGCTTTCTCGCCTGAGGGCATGTACCCTCCGATCAACCTCCCGATCAATTGCACGGCATTGTCGAACAACATGACTACCCTTGATTAGTTTTCTATGGAGGGCGGGGGATGTGTCTTTTTATTATGTCTTTTATGATTTATCCTGGTGATGTGCTGCCTTGCGTGGAAGGATGGGACGTGCTGTGGACTGCACTAGTGGAACAGATGGACAGGATACCAAACATGCTGCAAGGAAATACGGAAGGGAAGCATGTATTTCTCAGATCAATAGTTATCAACTGGATCATGCATTGCGGACCGACACTGTAGCCATCTTCCTCGTAACTAACCTTTGCTTGTCTCTTTAGCCGATTTACACGGCTGAATCAATATACGTATTTCAGAGCTAATAAGGGACTTTCTTATTTCCGATTGGGGTTACCAATTACCTAAGTCTAAAGGCCCAACGTAACATAACGTCTCTTTGGCGAGACAAAGCCAGAACACTGACGAGTCTACTATAAGTTCTGTGCCCCATCAGAAATTAATCAATCTTAAATCAAACCTAGAAACAGCCACGTATCCCCCCAGATACCGCCAAACTAAGATATTTGGCTCATTGATAAGTCAAATACTCGTGTAAGCAAGAAAGAAGCGAGATAAGCTCCTCGTACTGTATCTATGCATTTCCCCAAGCACTTGGATCCGTCACTTTGAGGTAAGAGCGGACGACACATAGCACCATCCTAGTGCTAGGTACTGCCAGATAGTTCGAACAAGTGGTCCTTTTCAATTCCTGTACCTATCCAATGACGAGATCCAGTGGCCATCTAGCGTGAGAGGAATGGCGGCTTTCGTACTGACTTTCCAGAAGAGTTGTACCAGTCCTACCCTCCCCAACACGGTAACAGTCCAGTCTGTAGTCAGCCCATCCGACTACCAATTGACGGATACTTGAAGACAAAAAAGTATTTTGCCAGGGGAAGCGCCAACATTAAACACATGAGTAGTGTATAGTCGTCCTGGGAGCTTCCCATCGCATGTGTAATACGGATGTGGAAAGTCTGGGCTAATGTAATTGATTGTGTAAATTGACGGCGATAGTTGCTAGGTAATTCCAGTATTTTCTGCTCTGCTCCTTTCCAGAGCATCCTGTAATCGTCGGCTTGGGGTACCATCAATTCTTGGCTCTGCCAGCGTAAACCGGTGTATCTTGGGGAAGTATTGGGATCTGATCGAGCTTATTCGGTCGATGCAATACATGCAAAAGAGAACCAGAGAGGGTTAGCTGAAGTGCCTGCCTAGAGTAAATATTCAAGAAGTTCAACTATCTTGTTCATTGAGACATCTGGAATCATTGATGTAGTATTTTTGGAATATAATGCAGAGGAGTTGATTATGGAGAAAAACCAGGGCATTGGTGTATTCGCCATCGAGGTATATAGATAAGCTGCCAGGCTAAAACTGTACACCTAGTGTAGGAAGGGTCAAGCTCTGCAACGCCATTGTCGGTAGTAGTAAATTCCCTCTGCAAAGGTTCCAGGCCAAGTTTGAGGTACCAGCACTATGAGAAAGGACCAAAATACGCTGCTAGGAATTGCCGGATTGCAACATCCCGGAATTGTAAGCTATGCATCAAGTGGTCTGTAGCATGAATTTCACCAGCATTCGGTGATCCGGAGTGGCATCATATCTAGTTCTTATTCCAACGTAAAGACTCCACTGCGGTTCGCAGACAACTTGAAGAAGCCATCTTCGAGCTATCCGAGAGAATCATCATTGTGGCGTGATCAAGTCCGGACTTTGCAGGTCTCCACGCAGCGGCCCGGGGTTTGCTGCTATGTTGTAACATCGGTGGGCCATCCCCGCATGGACTATCTGAAAACCGAGCTTATCCCGGAAATGAGGCGGACAGGTACTATCAGATCCCAGGTTCCGTTCTCATCCGAGATGTCATGTTAACGGGATCTAGGGGACACGGCAGATCAACCGTTAGGAGCTATTTTCCGTAAATCCACTCGCTTGGCCCACAGCTTGAATTGTGCTATCATCGGAGCTTATGAGGGGCTTGGTTTGTCGCCTTATGCAGTACTCCTCACGTCTCCTCCACTTCTGCAACGCTCAAGCCCACCTTATCAGCATGCCAAACCCCGGTAGGATGGGACGATGTTTCAAACAGTGCCCCCGTGTGCACTTGTTGATGGCATACGATTTTGGGAGAGAAAAGAGCAGACACCGTTCTCCGTGGCTCCCGAATCAAACGATCAGGACTATGCGAGACTCGCTGTTGGAGATGTTTCACGATATGACAGTCGAACATATAAAGGGAGACAACTTCTCATTGGAATTTCTCCCATCATCTACAACAGCATCAATCATCTCAACAACATCTCTTCTAACAAAACCACCTAACTCATCAAACCATGGCTCCCGTCCTGAAGAAGTACAAGGCCGCAGCAGTCAATGCTGAGCCTGGCTGGTTCAACCTGGAGGAATCCGTCCGCCGGACCATCCACTGGATTGACGAGGCTGGCAAGGCCGGATGCAAGTTCATTGCCTTCCCCGAGCTTTGTAAGGCCTCCCACCTGAATGTATCAGAGACTCTTGGCTAACCCTAGACCAGGGATCCCTGGATATCCCTACTGGATGTGGAAGGTCAACTACCAGGAGAGCCTGCCTCTTCTGAAGAAGTACCGCGAGAACAGCCTTCCGTCCGACTCGGACGAGATGCGCCGGATCCGCAACGCAGCCCGCGCCAACAAGATCTACGTGTCTTTGGGCTACTCGGAGGTGGACTTGGCCAGTCTGTACACCACTCAGGTCATGATCTCCCCGTCGGGCGATATCCTCAACCACCGCCGCAAGATCAGAGCCACTCATGTTGAGCGCTTGGTGTTTGGCGACGGCACCGGTGACACCACTGAGTCGGTCATCCAGACTGACATCGGCCGCGTCGGCCACCTCAACTGCTGGGAGAACATGAACCCCTTCATGAAGGCGTATGCAGCCTCTTTAGGCGAGCAGGTCCACGTTGCTGCCTGGCCACTCTATCCTGGTAAGGAGACCTTGAAGTACCCGGACCCCTTCACCAACGTGGCGGAGGCCAATGCGGACGTAAGTTCTCCTCTGAAAATCCTTCTTTGTTTTGATGTCTGAGGGCTGATGAAGACTGCGCAGCTTGTCACCCCGGCCTATGCCATCGAAACCGGCACGTACACCTTGGCGCCCTGGCAAACAATCACCGCCGAAGGCATCAAGTTGAACACTCCCCCTGGCAAGGATCTGGAGGATCCCCACATTTACAACGGTCACGGTCGCATTTTCGGCCCCGACGGCCAGAACCTTGTTCCTCACCCTGACAAGGACTTCGAAGGACTCCTGTTTGTTGATGTGAGTTACTTTCCCCTTTCGACTGACGTGCAGAATGCTCACATTTTTACAGATTGACCTGGATGAATGCCATCTCTCTAAGTCCCTGGCCGACTTTGTAAGTGATCCTCCGGGCGCATTCTTTACATCTTGCTAACTGTTCCACCCAGGGCGGCCACTACATGCGCCCCGACCTCATCCGCCTGCTGGTCGATACCAACCGAAAGGACCTCGTCGTTCGGGAAGACCGCGTGAACGGAGGGGTTGAGTATACCCGCACTGTCGACCGAGTTGGGCTTTCGACTCCCTTGGAGATCGCGAACACCGTGGATTCGGAGAACTAGAGTCACCCCGATGTGTCGGTTCATTGGAAACCGGCCTTGTTCCTCTCCACTCCGTCCCGTGTCAAACCCGATAGGTTCTCATGACGAGATATTGATGAAGTTCGACTTGTACATTAGAGTTCTTTGAATGAACACACACATCTGCTTACCAGGCTCCTTTTTCGGGTAGACAGCGTAAAAAAAAAAAAAAAAAAAAAAAAAAAAAAGAAGAAGAAGAAGAAGAAGAAGAAGAAGAAAAAAAAGGCCTTTCCTCCCTTCTTTCTTCGGACTTTCCATTCTTGCAGCATCTCTTACTTTCTCGATTGGATATTCATGTATCATTACTGTTGGTGTTGGTCATTGTAAAAATGGAGATGTAGGCATACCACACCGACACCTCACGGCTATAGACGGCGACATTGTGGACAGTGACGCACGGGATTGTAGGCTCTGCAGCCAATTCCAAAAACCGGTTTGGGGCGACCACTCGGAGAGTTTCATGCAGCGACGCAGCTAGCCACGGACATTCCTCGTACTTTTCGCACTTATTATTCTGCTGTGTGTGTAGCCCCTGTTGTTGCAGCAAATGGGAAAGGACAGCCGATATTACATGCATAGTCGCAAAGGCCCCCGGATAACGTTCGCCCCGCAAAGTTGGCCGGAGGGAAAAGGTTAGTAGGGATTTGGTATCGGGATTTGCTTGAACTCGTGCGAGTCAGAGTTGAGCATGACACCAATCAAGCACGGGTCAGAGAGCTTTTCTGCTCCATAATGGATCATACGATCTCCCGCACTGGATCTCGATAAAGTGAAGGCAGAAGTGGGAACAGGAGCCGACCGCGGGTCCATGGCGATCGAACCGGGGTTTGCTGAGCCCGGGATTTGCGCCACCGGCTTTTGCATAAATCGGTTGTGGCCTCGACGAGCACCTCCTCTCGGACCTGAAAGTCCGATTACCACTAGTAACTAGTTTACTTGGTTTTCTCGTACAATGGGATCGCCCAAGACATTCGTTGATGTCTCCCGTCCAGGGCATCGCAGGTTCTGCAAGCCCCCCGTCAAGGTCGCCTGCCTGTCGTGGTAGGTTTTGCTGCCGTTGATGTTTTCATAATTATAAGCGCTCACAGTCCCGACAGTCGGACGTTGCGGGTGCGTTGCGACGGCCAGGAACGATGCTCCAACTGTGTCGCCAAGGATACGATATGTTGCTATGTTCCTAGTAAACGAGGCGGTCCACGAAACTGCCAGAATCGCAAGCGTAAACGGGCATCAACGCCCCCGACAACAGTCTCTGATGCGCCAGATGAAGGGTATCAGACCCAAAAGAGAGGTAGCCCCATCATCGAGGGTCCGCCGTCGAGCTCGGATGAAGATGGTACACAGCCTAGGCAGTTGTCGATGTATCGCAGAAGACCTTAAGCTGATGATTCCCCAGGCTGGTTCAGCCAGATCTTGAGCCTGGGCGCCCCAGGCGCAGGACTGCGCAGTGTCGAAAGCTCCGTGACTGAAATGGAACAGATATTTGATTCAATATTCATGGTTGATGAACCATCCATGGTACCGGAACCTCCTGTCCCTTCACCGGATTTGTTGCAGACGTACGCGAGTGATGCAGACATGTAAGATTCACCCAGACATTCCGCTAAACTTTTCTGACCGGCGCAGACTGGACGCCTACTATGTCTTCATTCACCTTTATTATCCTATATTGCCTCCCCCAGAACGGGTGCCGGTTTGCAATCGCCCTTTGTCCGAAAGGTCGCCTTTTCGACCTTCTAGCCCTCTTAGCCTAGCCATATCGGCCATTCTCGCCCTTATACCGCATCCCGAGGTGAAACAGCCTTCACGGTCGGAGTATGTCAAGCTGCGTCGAGACCTTGCCCATTCCTTTGCACAGTCTGCACTAGAGGCCGTGGAGACTGACCTTGAGCTGCTGGACTCTTCGGTCGATCCATCGAAAGCTCTTTCCGACGGCGCACCCCAGTATCAGCGGAAGGAATTTCATAGCAAAGTTCCCGTTTGTCTGGAAGCGGTTCTAGCATTGGTGGTGCTGAGCGTATATGAGTATGCTCAAAGGGGGAACATAAACAAAATGTGTAATCGAGCGGGGCAAGCGTTGACAGCCGCCATGAGCATGTCGCTGCACGAGATGGTCGATGAGGATGAATACTCTGAGGCACGTCGAAGAGCTTGGTGGATCACAGTCAGTATCTCCTAGTTATTGACAGACAAATTGCGCTAACATCATGAAGTATTTGACGGTCTGCCAAGGATCAATTGTTAGTGGGATGGTATGTAGTCGTGCTCCAGGTCTCGGACATGCGTAACTTACACATATAGCCCCCTGCCATTAATCCGTATGACCCTCGATTTGTAACACCAATTCCAGAGGTGAGTATCTATCTCTCGTGGATTGACAGATTCTGACACGTACAGGGATGGAAACTGCTCATCGAGGCCCAGCAGACCATTCTCGAAGCCACAACCTTCGTTCACGATTTGGATCTAACCACAAAGTCTCACTTCAATGCCTCCTGGGTTCCTCAGCGGATGACAGAGCTAGACAACCAAATAACATGTCTGCTGCATCCATGTCGCGTGTCGATTCAAGACTCGGCCATAAAATCGCCTGTCGCAACCCAGGACTCACCGGACGTCGTTGCCCTGCACACGATAAGACACATTGCAGAAATCAAGCTACACAGGTATATACCTGCATGTTACTCTTGTAACAGCCATGACTAACTCCATGTAGCGCTAGGATTAAGACTCACCGATTTTGCGCTTTCCAAGATATTCCCGTCTTTCGCAAGCGCCATTGCGACCTGGACGCAGCTGCAGGGCCTAGATGCTGTCGTGCGCAGGTCGCTGAAGCTTCCAGACCACCTACGTCCTCGCCCGACAGCTTTTTATCTTCCGTGATCTCCGAGCCCGCAGCTATCGACTTTCCGTTTTCCGCACACGCGTCCTCGAAAATCTGCCTTCATGCAGCATTAAACATTGTCAGCCTTCTGGACAGCCTGCCGTATCCAAACCCGACGAATGAGATCCCATTGACTAACCCACCTTACCTTTCACGCAATTCCCGGGTGGAGATACCACGGATGATGCCGACTTTTGCCTGTTGTGCTATGCAGGCAAGCTATGCGATGATCATGTTGTGCTTGAAGGCCCGGGCGATGCGTGAGCCAGTGGGAAATGACTTGGCGACATCGAGCAGTCGATCTCTAGGCGGGTTCCTGGATGAACTGCGACAGAGCCTGCGGCAGGTTTCGAAGGCTTTGGGAAACTATGCGATTGCGTTCGAAGCACTCAACGGGATGAGGGGTACGTGATTTACCTTAACTTCGTATAAAACGATCACGAGCTGACGATGAAGTAGATGAGATCGCAAATTCTGTTGAAACAATTTCTATGAATGGCTGATAATCGCGTTGAGGCATATTGACTTGTAGAGTACACAGAGTACACTTTAGAACAGCAGTCCTGGTAGACTGCTTGATCACCCATTAATGAGAAGAGGGAGTTGAAAGTTCTTCCATGAGCAAAAGCGAAAACATACCAGCTGCCAGAATTAACTGATTCAAGGAAGAGGAATACCTGTCCAATGCAATGAAGTATCTGTTAATCTTTGGAGGTTCATAGTATAGCTGTTGATGGTGGTGTATAGACATGGATGGGGCATCGCTTAGGTGGGCCCGTCTCACCGCCTGGTCTGTCAGCAAGCGGATAATACTGCCGTCTCCCACAATGATCCGTGGGAGAATATTTTGTCAACGACTGTCAAACCTGATAGAAGAAATATGAGTTATGAGAACTGGAAACTGGAGTTGGAACTATGTCTATATGAAAGATACATAGTTTCAGACTGAGAGAGCATACAAAAAGAATGAAAAATTCTTCTAGAGACCTTTCTGCTAACATTATGATAGAACTGTGTCCAACGATGGTTGTCCTTAACAGTGAGAATTGTCCGAAGCTATATATAACATGGCCATCCCATGATTTCAGCTCTACATTTCCACTTGCGCTCCATTTCTCAAGATACCATCATGCCATGAAGTCCATGCAAATTGCCAATGATAGGATCAAACTGGTCCTCGAAATCTGTTGTGGTCGCCAAGACCTCCGCAACCGCCAACCCCATCCGCAATTTTGATATCCGCTATATCCACTCCACTCTCTATCCGCCCTCCGCACAACTACCAACTCCCGCAATGACCTCACCTCGCGCAATTCACTGTCACCTTCCTCATATGTCCTCCAGCCCTCTTCCAGCTGCTCTTGCCTCTGCATAAACCGCCAGCCAATCAGGAGCCTCAAATCCTTACAACGCTCCCTTATATTTGATAAAAGAGAAGCCCCACTAACCCAGTGAACCCGATGGTCGAATGGCCGGAGGACTTCAAGGTACGCTGATGAGCCGCCCAGTGTCGCCCTAAGAGAAGGCTGTTACTACCTCCCGTAAAGGTTGCAGGGAACACAGTGGCACACGTTCGAATCCCAGTCCCGGCCCCTACCGGCGTGATATCGAGGCCAGTTCCTGAAGCAGTCTTCAATGTGTGCGTCTAAGAGTGTAGGGCCCACCGGCTACAACTCGATACTAAGCACGAAGACCAGGTTAATTGAAGGGAAAGTAACTGGGTTAAACCGGCACCTTTTTTTTTTTTCTTTTGTTGTTGCTTTGGTGTTTTGTTCCTTTGAGGATTGTGTGAGGCTATACAAATGTCCTACTTACTAGGAGGCTACTCCTCTGTGGTGGGAGAGAATCTAGATGACAGTGTTAGTAGGCTATTACTCATTACCAATGCTACCAGCCATTCTGTCTTGTCTTCGTTTACCGCATCAGCGTGATCTTGCCGCAATCAACCCAATTCGTCTTGGATGAAGCCATCCCCATCGGTTCTTCTCATCCTGTACTTACCCTCCAACTCCCCTTCTCCCTCCCGTACGGTACCTGCCCTTCCGCACCACCACGCATGTATACCTATTGTAATCTTTTCCCTGTACCGGCTAATTTGAAGCTATTCAAATCACTTCATCCCGTCCAACATGCTGCCTCTACTTGTAGCCTTCCAACACCTTTTTCAGTGATCAACACCTATCTGTCAACTAGTATAGAAGACATTGAGCTACATCGAGACTTGTCAGATTCTCATTGATCAGTGAGTGCATCTTGAAGCCTTGGTCTTTATATGCCACTTTCTCTACTGCCATACCCTTCGAAGAGTAGTTCATCTCTTGATCATCACTCCGCAACAGGTAGTTGCCTTTCCACCCCGACAATCAGCACGTTCCTACCCCCACTCTTCTTGGTACTATTCCAGTACTTGTGTCTTGCCAATATTGGCAGTGTTGACGCTGCAGTTTTTGCTGTTCCTAGGTTCCAGCCAACTCATCCAGGCCTGACCGATGATTCCTACACGCCGATATCCGGCTCCTCCATACTGCAGCAATCTACTTAGCTTGTCCCAGTTAACACGAGCACACAGTGGGTTTGTTGCTTACTTGATGATTTATCCCAGACACTAAGGAGACTAACCAAATGTGCCAGTCTTGGTACTTTACCCGTCGTGTCGCGCATTATCCCTCATATATCAGACGAGACAACAGATCTGTGCCACGACGGTGCACCCGAACGCTGGAAAACCGCATTCAGATTGCTACAAAAGTCGGATTCGATTTATGAGGACAGTCGAATTGGACTGCGAAGTGCGACCGTCATGGGGATTGCATTGGAAATCAGAAGGCATGCGACTACATCTATACGGCGGTCACAATATCCCACGTTCTCATCTTCATCTATCAAGGGCTTTCGATGAAGTACCGTGAACCCTACACATCTTATAAGCGATTGGTCAATTGCACAGCAAGCTACTACTAGTACTACTACTCATAGTACTTGTGAATGGGGATCGGCGACGCGAACAAATGGCGGTACGAAGCACGGCCACCAATGGCTGATTAGCAACCTGCAGATGCAGAGACAAGTCACTCGGCATTGTATCCCCGCACGCCCTCGATAAGACACGATCCACCTGCATAAACGAGGGGTAACACCTCCCCCAACCCATCTTCGACTCAATTCTTCAATTATCATCCTTCTCCGACCGATAGAACTCTTTCTAACCTAGCGACATTCACCATGGCTCCCTCCCTGCCCGAATTGATGCTCAGCATTGAGGACATCAAGAACGCCGGATCGAAGAAACTCCCTCTTAAAGCGCGAGGTCCGCATTCACTATCTATTCAGACCCTACAATCCACTAACAATACCCCAGAATTCTACAACTCCGGCTCAACCACCCAAATCACCGTAACAGAGAACTCAACCGCCTACAAGAAATACCGACTTCGCCCACGAGTCCTCGTCGATGTCTCCCAACTAGACCTACGACTCAACCTCTTCAACCAAACTTTCGACTTCCCACTCGGCCTCTCCCCAACCGGCATCCAAGCAATGGCACACCCACAAGGTGAACTAGCCAGCAGCCGAGCCAGCGCCCGCCGAAACATCCCCATGGCCGTCTCCTCATTCAGCACGTACCCAGTCGAAGAAGTCGTCCAAGCAGGCCAACAACTCAACCCTTCAGCAACACACACCATGCAACTATACACTCTTCGCGATCGCGCCCTGCAAACCCAAATCATCCGTCGCGCCGAAGCATCAGGCTGCAAAGCCATCTTCCTCACAGCCGACAGTCCCGTCCTGGGATACCGCTACAACGAAACCCGCAACGACTTCCGCACCCCCGAGGGCCTCTCCTGGCCCATGATGGGCGTAACCTCCGACCAACTACAACAGGTCACACACGACGCAGGCTTCGTCGCAACAAACTCAGACTCACACAGCTGGGCCAAAGAGATCCCGTGGCTGCGGTCCGTCACGAAGATGCAAATCTGGATCAAAGGCGTCCTGACAGCCGAAGACGTCCTCCTCGCCAGAGAATACGGCTGTGATGGGGTAATCGTGAGCAATCACGGCGGAAGACAATTAGACGAGGTCGTACCAACCATTGACGCACTACCGGAATGCGTCGAAGCCGCAGCAGGGAAGATACGCGTCCATATCGACGGGGGTATCCGAACAGGAACAGATGTCTTTAAAGCATTGGCATTGGGGGCTGAGTGTTGCTGGATCGGGAGGCCAACGATTTGGGGGTTAGCTGTATGTTGTTCCCGTTACTTACCCAGACGAACGAAAGGAAGAGTGACAGACAGTATGCTAACTACCTGACAACAGTATGACGGGGAGAACGGTGTCTCTCGCGTTCTGGGTATTCTCTACGAAGAATTCAAACGCTGCATGCAATTGACGGGGTGTCGTACCTTGGCGGATGTGACGCCCGCCGCGTTGGCGGTTCTTCGGTCGGATGGACCGGCTGCGAGGTTGTAGGTACGATGTAGTTACGGCATAGACACGATAGAATGGTAGACAGCAAGTGACTAGACCATGGCGCGAAATACTATAAGACAGGTATCGTGATATCGAAGAATCAGACGGAGCGGAGGCTGATCCAATTACATACTGAATATACTATCCAAGAATCAAAGCCTATATACGAGTCAGAAACCATATCCAACAATGTCATACCCTCCCAATCATGCAGGCAACACGCCCTGCGGGTTATGAAACAAATCCGACGGATCATACAACGACTTAATCTGCATCAACCTCGGCAAATTCGACCCCCAGTACGCCTCGCGGGCATTCTGAAGCCGGGGATCCACATAGCCCGGATACACCCCATTACCCAGACCGGGGGTATTATTACGAATGATCTCGTTGACACGATCCAGAAAGTCATACGTCGTCTGGGACACAGATCCCAGCGTGATGGCGTACGACTGCAGCCAGAACAGCGTGTCGCGGTGGGCATAGCCCGTTGCGTCCATGGGGACGTCATTTATGGCGCCGCCTTCGAGATCGAAGATGACGAACCAGAGCAGTGCCCCGGTGTCTGTGCTGTCGAGGTACTCGAAGAGTTGGTCGACGCCGGTGGATGGGATGGGGGTCTTCTCTGTGAAGGAGAGACAGCGGGAGTAGAAGTCCGCGGGAATGCCGCCCGTTAGGTCGAGGATGGACTGTTCAGCCCATTGGGCTACGAGGCCTAACCAGTCGGTGAAGACGATGACGGTGGAGTTGGTGTGGCCGGGGAATTGGTCCTCCAGGCCGAGAGCGTCGTATTCGGCTTTGGTGCCGAAGAAGGTGCCGGAGATGACGAGGACGTGGTCGAGGATGGTGCAGATGCTGGCGAATTTGCGGGTGAGGTCGGGCTGGGAGATGAAGCTCTGCCATTTTTTGAATAGGTCTGCGCGCGATGAGGTGCTTCCGAGTCCGAAGGTGAAGGAGTATTGGACTGCGGAGCCGGGTTCGGGTTCGGTGCGGAAGACGAACTCGGTGACGACGCCGAAGCTGGCGCCGGCGCCTTGGATGGCGAATAGTAGGTCTGAGTTCTGGGTAGAGGAGGCGCGCACGACGGTGCCATTGGCGAGGACGACTTCGGCTTCTAGGACGTGGTCGAGTTCCATGCCGTATTGACGCGCCGCGGGGCCCAGTCCACCGATTGTTGCGTGCCCTCCGACGCCGATCTGTGGGGAGGTGCCGTGTGCGATGGCCCGTCCACCGGCGTTGTGGAGATAGTCGTCGAGTTCGCCGTTGAGCATACCGGCGCCTACGGTGGCTTGGTAGTTGGTGTAGTTCATGGAGAAGGATTTCATGTTCTTGAGGTTGATGCTGATCGCGCCATTGGTGCCGCCCAGGCCTAGAATGGTGTGGGGTTAGTAGGGTGAGCGGCTGACGAGCGAGGGGAGTGATTAGGTACCGTAATTGGCATAGCTGTGGCCACCGCTCTTGGGCTGGACTTTGTAGCCCAGTGATGCGGCGCAATTGACGATCGAGGCGACTTGCTGAGTGGACTTGGGGAATGCCACTGCTGCCGGCGTGACGGGCCAGTTCAGGTTGTAGACCTGGACGGCGAGCGTCTGATAGAGAAGGTCGCCATCAACGGCGACGAGGGTCGGGTCATTCTGCACCGCGGTGAGAAGGCATTGACGAAGAGTGGATGTCGAGGCTGCTGTCGACAGTTGCAGGACTAGGAGGAGGGAGGAAAGAACACGAAGGAAGGAGAAGGCCATTGTGGACAGCATTCCACGAGGATGTGCCTTGAGGTAGGTAGGGAGGGCCGTAACGCTGCAGTGACGGACTGCAATGCGTGCGCCATGGGGCAGCAGAAATAAATATGGATCGGACTGGTAAGGTCAGGAGGGTCCGGCAGCGAGGAATGTCAGGCGGGGGCTTCATCAAGCCAATGGAGCATGGATGCGCGGACGAGTGCCTGAAAAATAGACCCAATCAGACGGGTCGACAAGAATAACCCCCGAAGCCACTGTATTACATGGTCGTAACCCCCTCTCTCAGCTGAACAAGTACACTAATCGGAGATTATACATGGCTATCAATCGGGGACAGGGGTACCCTTGGTTGAGGATGGATGTGATCAAAAGAGGGACACATCTCAGCTGCACAGATGCAGAGCCCGATCAATTTCAAATATCTTTCTGTCAATCAGATGAGACGGTAACAGAGGAGGATGACCAGAGGAGGAGAAAACTCAACCCGACTGAGCAGCTGGGGCCACTACCCGTAGAGTCTAAACTCATGGCTTCGTACAGAGATGCAGCAATACTAGCCCGGTAGCCACTTAGCAGATGCATCACCCGGACCAAGTGCTGACAACTAGGCCGCTATAGGCAGGTGATAGCCAGGGGAGAGATTTAGGCACATCAATCACGTCAGGAGGGATGCGCTTGAACTGAATCTTCAGGAACCAATGCGGGGAACGAGATGCCAGATTATTGGACATCAGTGCGCAAGGCACCTGCAAGAGAGGAAGACAGACTAGATTGCAGTCGCGCTTTGGGCTGCAAGACTGAAAGATGATAATGCTGGTCAGTGCCAGTGGTGTCCGGATCGATCGTCCGCAAGACCCCGAGACTAGTGGTGGCGCCGATAGTGGGCGCCAACTAGAGCTTGCAGGGAAGTGGGAAAGGGGCGGGCTAGGGAGAAGATGATGGATCAAGGGAGCGGATTCCGCGGCATGGGGCTAAATTGCGCTGCAGCTGAGCCATGATTGCCTCTGAGCATATCCCGAATCTTGGAGGAGCATGGTTTATATGGGAGAGATGAGAGAGCATTGGGGTCGAAGAGCAACAGAAGACTATCCATACTAGTCGCAGCAGTGATTAATTTGGATAAGATTGAATTGGGTGGTAACTCAGCACGTGGGAAACTCGAATCCCGTGGATCGCGCGATTATGCGGTCGGGAGTCTCCATTTGGGTAAGCCGCCAAGGGGGAGACTTCTGCTGTACACCATCCCCTTGACGAAGATACTGACGATTTACCTCTTGGCGAATGAATATTTAAGTTACCTATATCGGTTGGATCTTGCAAATATGTTAGGAAATATTCAATTCAGGTAACTACAATAAACCCACTATCCCATAAGAGCATTACTCCCAAATCTGACGCCATGAATCTACAAAGTAAACAGCCAAATCCCGATCGCCCAACCATCATTGCAAATCGACCACCTTCACCTGAGTTCGCTCAAAATGCTCCACTTCCAACATCTTAGCTGTGGCGGGCTCCAGATCTGGGCTCGGATAGAAGTCAATCTTGCCGCCCGGCTTGACTACTCCTGTCCGGTCCAGGAATGTGCGCCCGCGCACATACGGATCCAGCTGCCAGTAGTTCTGGCGCAGCGACTCGATCGTCTCACTCCGTTGCTCTCGGGCCGTTGTGGTAGCGGCCGCGTCCTTTCGCTGGCTGGTGGAGACCCATTCCGAGGTCCGCAGCAGCAACTCCTCGCCAATCTTCAACCGCTCGGCGTAGATGCGGTCGCGGGTTTCCGTATCCGCCATCAGCTCGTTCTCACCGGCCACCGGCTCGACGTATTCATAGGTCCAGTCTTCCTTGCCCTTCAGCTCTTTCACAATCTGCTCGGGGGCAATGAACTTCTCCAAATCGGACACCTTATTGGTAAAGTTCACTTTCGACACGATCACCGGGTCCATCCACCCCTTGATGATCTTCCAGATTCCTGTCTTGCGTTAGAGAGGACCAAGTAAGAAGACTAAAACTACAAACATACCAGAGAAGACCCAGGGGGCATTGTGAATGAGCATGTATCCAAGCGACTCGGGGTAGTTCTCCTGGAAACACTCGATGATGAATTTCACCGGGGCATATTCCTGGTTATGGTCAGTTCCCCGTGCAGACATCCTTGATTTGCAGTGCAACTTACCATGTTGGAAAGTCCAAAGCCAGTCATATCAAAGATGATGGTCTGCCACATGGATGATTAGCCTGGTACAATACATGGGAGACCATGGACAGAAAAGGTGAATAGACATACCACTGTCTCCTGGGGAGGCGCCAGCAATAACCGGGCCGTCTCGATCGTATGCAGGATGAAGCGATTGATAACTGCCTCGCTCTGCTTCGAGGGTTGATGGAAGCGAACGCGCACCACGAGAACAGGCCGGCCATCCCGGTCGGTTCCGTGCATATAGCACTTCCCCATACGCATTTGGTCCAAGAAGTCCTTGCACTCCTTGGCTGCGTGCGTATCCACCGTGTTCTGAGACGTGACTAGTGCCGCGAGTTCGGGGTTCGCGATCACCTTATCGTCGACATGCTGATCCTTGCGCCAGACAAGCGCCCTCAACATCATACCAAAGGCCTTGCCGACGTCCCACTTGCGAGCGCGCAGGAAGCGAAGCAGAAGGACGTCGGGGGAGTCATGTTTGGCAGTGTACAACAGTCCCGAGCGGAGTTCGTCGATCGAGGTGTTGCTCAGCGACTCCCGGACGGACTTGATGTCCGGGTTGCTCATGCCATTCTCTCGGAGGACTTGAGACAAGTCTTCTGTGAAAGCCGTTTGGCCATGAGCGGAGACGACGGTGTCAGCTCGGGAGAGCGACGTGCTTGGACGCTGGTCGGGCTGGGTCTGTGCCGAGGTATCTCCACCTTGGAGGGACTTCACGTCTAACAGAGTAAGGACAATGGACCAGAGCTGTTGTAGTTTGGCCTCTTGATCCTGAGTCAGATTGCCGACGTGGCCGGGTTGGATGCCGTTGGTAGTCATGATGGGTGAAACTGAGTGTAGAATGCAGTCGTGGAGTTTCAAATGAGACGGTGGGTTACGATCTGCTTATGTAGCATCATGCTTGTCAGGCGACTACAGCCCGGCCAGTTGCATATGAAACTGCCCGTCTTTGAGACAAACGAGAAACCTCGGATCTCGATAGCGAGTTGCAGGCGCCTCAGGGGTTTCGCTGGCCGACCCGTGGTTCTTGCTAGGGGATCGTCGCCGATCGTCCGCTCGGACTGCGGGGGAAGGTTCTCATTTATCGGTTGGTTCGTGTTTGATGGACATCCCCCTCCCCTTTCAGGCTATTGCAATGATGAAATATGATGCCCTGGCCATTAATAGCAGCAAGGTTCTGGGTTGGGATTGGCCAGCGTGGCTTCCACTGGCAATCAAATCACTTGTTAGCCTCTCTCGACTTTTGGGAGGTTCATATAACTCAGGACCATGGACCAGAGCGGTACCTTAATTATTTCCCACTCCAATGGCCATTCTCATTCTTCGGAAATAAACATTTGCTTTTCTTAGAATTAGAGATGATCGATAGTTACAGTCTCATGCATGGCGATGGAGTAGACGTTGCAAGGGAGAAAGAGAGTTGTTGAGAAGGTTACTTCCCACCCTGCAACCAACCAACCCCTCACCGCTCGTCATTCTTGCGACGCAGATCGGCAACGCTCAGATCAACGCTTTCTGAGACACGAATCAAATGGCAAATGGCACACTGGTCAATCCTCTCATCACGAAAAACTGCCTCGGCCGATTGCCTGGTAGTGCTTCGGTAGGAGTGTTGTGCTTATCATGATGCTGCTCGGTGATACTCTTGCAGCTGATGCCTCGACCCTTCTCTGCATCGGCCTCATCACGGTGGCAATCTATCGTCTCACCCTCCATCCTCTAGCCCATATTCCTGGACCTTGGATTTTTTGCATCTCGTCCATCCCCCAGTGGATCATCGTCTTCCTCGGTACTGAGCCACAGATCCTTGCTTATTACCATCGCCGATACGACACTCGAGTACTGCGCATCGCCCCGGATCAGGTCTCCATCTCCAATCCCCATGCCTTGGCTACTATCTACGTGGCTAATGGGGGTTTCATGAAAAATGCTCGGTATCGCAATTTTGATGTCAACGGGCAGCCAACCATATTCTCCGCTATCGACAAAGCCTACCGCGATAAGCGCGCAAAAGCCGTCTTGCCACTATTTGCGCCTGTTAGGATACGAGAAGCGGTAGGAACACAGAATGTTCAGCAATATATCCAGCAATTTATCGCTCGCTTGGCCAGTGAAAAAGATCGCGCTGTGAAATCCACATCATACCGTGTTGACATCCTCGACTTGGCGTTGCGACTTTCGATGGATGTCATGACAGGCTACATGTTCGATAGGTCGTACGGAGCGCTAACCGAGGCCGTCAACTTGGATACTCGCTCACCACCGACGAAATTCTCGGAGAGTGCCTGGCTGCAGGCTATCGCAGCTTTTGGGTATTATTCTATGTTCCCAAATTGGCTGTTTTCAAGAATGCTGTCTCTCCATGTCGCCATTCAGGATCGGAACTGGGGAGCTTCCATGCGTCGGGTCGATCAATTCGCAAGATCGATCGTTGAGGGAAAGGAGAAGACGGAACCCGCTACCTTGACACACACTTACCACGGTCGTCTCCGTACGGCTGGAGCAACGGAAAACGAGGTCATTGGTATCTGTGGAGGGTCACTATTCGCTGGGACCAGCTCAACCGGTCAGACTCTGGCGACCATCTTGTTCCACCTTGTCCGCCAGGCGCATGTCCGCGAGCGCCTTGACCAAGTATTGGGCGAATCGAGCTCATCTGACCTGCAAAGCCTTCCGTACTTGCGAGGCGTGATTACTGAAGGCCTGCGAATCGCTATGACCAATCCTGCGCCTCTGACCAGGGCTGTGCCTGACGGCGGATGTCACATAGATGGCGTGTATCTTCCAGGTAGGGTCTCGGTCGGGGCATCGATATACGTCTTCCATCATGACCCCGATGCGTTTCCTGATCCTTTTGCATTCAGTCCCGAGCGATGGTTAGCTGATGAGGCTGACTGCACAATGCGCGAGCTGTGTTTCTTTCCCTTCGGTCTGGGATCACGGTCATGCATTGGGAGGAATCTGGCGCTACATGAATTGTACGAAACGGTTGCTGCCACTGTGAAGTCTGGTGTCCTTGATGGGGCCAGTACATGCGAGGAGAAGATTGTTGTAAACGGCTGCTTCAATGGCGAAGTCCAAGGCCATGCGATCGAAATCTATTGGCCGATTAGGGAGAGTCAGAACAACAAGGTTTGCATGTAAATTCAATTCTCGACCCGATCGGGAAACAGCCTCACCGGGAGCTGCGGATGCCATCATGGATGCAATTCTCTACTCTCTAATCATATATGGATTCTCTCTTCGTTCGCGTTCTACGAGTTTGTCTTTTGGCCTCTTGATAACCTGCTGAGACTTTCTCGAAACACTAAACCTTCCGCGATGCCACTCGTTCACCTCCCACCTGAGTTGGTCCCAATCATCGCGGGGCACCTGAAAAACGAAACTGACCTCAACTGCTTCGCTCAGACCAGCCAGTGCCTATATCGCTGGGTCAACCCATGTCTATATCAATGCGCGGTGCGGAACATGGGCGAAGTCCTTCTTCATTGGGCTGCTAGCAAAGGACAGCTACAAACTCTCCTGAGACTGCTCGCCTTTGGAGCGAAACTTCCAGCAAACACACGGATCACCACTACAGATTCACACCCTATTTGTACAGCCGCAAAATATGGTCACGTAAACATCGTTCATGCCCTCTTGAATCTAGGAACAGACATAGATTATCCTGTTGGCGTTCATGGCGAAACACCGCTCATAATCGCTATCCGTGAAGGGCACTTGCCTGTCGTCCGAACGTTACTCGAAAGAGGCGCAAATCCTACTCTTCCCACGAAGCTTGATCACACGCCCCTTGAGATAGCCACGACTGCCGGAAGACTTGCTGTGGCTGAATGCCTCATCTCCCATGTGAAGGACCTACCACATACTGCCGAGGTTGATAGTCTTGGAAGGGCATTATGTGCCGCTGCAAGTAGCAAACAGGTCGACATCATGAAGATGCTGCTCCGCAATGGTGCACCTGTCAACTACATACATCGCCGACAACTTGAGACAGCCCTCATTAATGCTATCCGGGCTGGAAACGACGAAATTACCCGCTTACTGCTCGACCACGGTGCGGACCCGATGATTGGAGTCGAGACATGGGATAGTCCGCCCCTGGTGTGTGCGGCCTGGCGTAACCATCAATCGATAGTCGAGATGCTGGTTGAATATAACCCGAGGGTGAAGCGCCACTTTGCGGACGCCATGGTTGAGGCTGCTAATATGGGACTAGAGGACATGACGAATTACTTTTTGCTGAAAGGTGCAAATCCCGATCACGTAAGAAGTGGTTACCGAACGCCTCTGTCTTGTGCTGCCCAGCATGGTCATGCAGGCGTTGCCAAAGTCCTACTCGCAGCCGGGGCGGACATTAAAGCCAGCGATAACCAAGGACGTACGCCGAACTGGTATGCTTCATGGCTTGGTTGTCCCGAAGTGCTAGCATTGTTCCGAGAGAATATGCTGTCTGGTGCCTGTTAGGATTAGATGGGTAATACAGTATTCGAAAAAGGAAAAAGAATGACAGGAATATGTCGCCATTTACTGCATCGTACGAATCGCGCAAGGATGATCATAAAGCCACACATTGACCTTCCTTATTCAGCATAGCTCGTCCTGAGCATACGACAAGACGATAAATGCAGGCATATACAGAATATTCATGTCAATATCCCCAAGTCCCTTGTTGTTAGACGTCAGTTGTAACATGTCAGAACATCTAAATTATATGTATATTGCTCAAAATGGACTAACTTAAGAATCATGGGACATGCTGCATCCAAACACATTGAGAGAAACTCGAGCTGCAGTGCATAACAGAAGTTGACAACTGGCTAAGACTATTTGCGCTTGCAGAGGAGCGGCAGAGTCTTTCTTCTCCTTACTATAAACTTTGCGGTTCACTTCAGCAGGTATTCAACAACACTTATCTGTCACTCCGGCACTTATCATGCGAATCGCTTTTACCCATTCTCGGCGCATGCATCCTGAATACATGATGTTAGTGACCGAGTCATACATGTCTCCGGAGAGGCCATGCCGCAAAGAGGAAGTACGATGTATGCAGTCGATTGAAAGCCTTTTCACCTCTTTATCGTTACTGAGAGATGACGCTAAATCCGGGATTTAACTTCCACTGTGACTTTCCGGGTCTAGAACCGTTCCCTTTGATGCATGTGCTGGTGCACACGAGCTATCTTGCAGGCCATACCCCTGCACTCCGGAAAACTCTTCTGGTCATGCATCGGGAGTCGCATTCGATGCTCAATCCCCAGCTGCAACGTGTCCGGCATTGCAAAGAGCGGGAAAGCCAAGATAACAAAGGCTCGGGAACCAGGTCTCCGGCGGCTATCATAACCCTATCTGGTTAATCTTCCCTATGCTGGTGAGTGACTCAATGATGAAGTTGATAGCTCATCCATGCCCCTCTTTGTGCTGCTTCGGCATTTTCCGCACTCAGCCTAAACCCGGGTGCAATCCTGGTCCTGACACCAAATGGGCCAGGCAATTAATAATGCAGATGGAGTTATTTTAACCTCATCCTCCAGGCTGGTAACGCCTACCAAATCGGTCTCACTGACAATTGTTCTACCATCATCATCATGTCTTTAGTGCAGGCCCTTCACTACGAGGTTACAACTCCTGCGCCGTCGTTGTCGCATCCAGCAGTCCCGTCACCTCTCCCTTCCATACCCCAAACTCCTGCAGACGACACTCAAGACCCGCTCAATGGTCCTCTCCAGCAGAGCGTGGCGCCCACGGCGGGCCAGGCAGTTTTTGAGCGGGCGCCTTCAGTTCAAATCACTCAATCCCGTCGGTTGGCCATCACCGTGCTGTTGCTCCTGGCCAACCTTGTGCAGGTATCGTATCCATCCTTTCATAGATCTTCCAACGCTAAGGTCTGCCAGATGACTGTGAGTTTTGCTGGAATCGCGGGTGGAACTCTGCTAGGGGAGTCACTGGGTGGTCAGGAAAGCTCTGCCACATGGGTTGGCGCAAGTTATGCGTTAGTAGCAGCTGGAGCAACAGGAGGATCGTCTTAATCACACTAACTCTGTATAGAATGACCCAAGGGACTTTCGTTCTCATGAGTGGACGGTTGGGCGACGTCTACGGCCATCGAGAGCTTCTGCTAGCGGGCGGAGCATGGCTTAGTCTTTGCACCTTGATCAGCGCTTTCTGCGATAACTTCTATGCATTCGTTGCCATGCGGGCGCTCGCAGGTCTAGGTGGTGCCTTCATCATGCCTAATGCAGTAGCTATGATTGCAAGCACCAATCCTCCAGGACGCATGCGCAATCTTAGTTTGGGCTTCTTTGCAGCATCGGCACCAACTGGGGGCTATTTCGGGGCGTTGTTCCTGGGCGCATTCATAGAGGGTACAGAATGGAAATGGTTCTTTGTCTTCATGTAGGTGGTAACACCCTGTTAGGTGGGATATAACTAACGAGGCCGAATCATAGAGCTGGCATTGGCATTGCCACATTTATCCCCTTGTGGGCATTGAGTTCACGAGAGGCTCTCCTCGACAGACACGGAAAGATCGATTGGATAGGATCTGCACTGGGAACAAGTTCCCTGATCCTGTTCAACTTTGTCTGGAAGTAAGCCGACATCCGCTCGAGAGGAGACACATACATACTAAAGCTCTACTGCAGTCAAGCACCCAGCGTAGGATGGTCCACTCCCTACGAAATCGCCCTCCTAATCACCTCCGTTATCCTCTTCGGGGCCTTCCTCCTCTGGGAGAAAAGCGGCACAGAATACCCTATCATGCCTCTCGAGATCTTCAAAGCCCCGTCAATCCTCACACTACTCCTCGTCGTCCTCCTCAACTACATGGCCGTCGGCACCTTAATCTGGTACCAAGTCCTCTGGCTCCAAGACGTCTGGCACTGGTCCCCCCTGCACTTCGCCGTCGGCTGGACCCCCTTCGTAATCTGTGCCACGGGCGCAGCCTCCCTTGCGGCATGGCTCGTCCCTCGATTCGCAGCGCAATGGATCCTAGCCATCGGCACCATAACCATCCTGATCTCCAACGTACTCATGGCCACCGTCCCAGTACACCAAACCTACTGGGCGCAGGTCTTCCCCTCCATCGTACTCTTCTCCTTCTGTCCAGACTTCGTCTACACCGCCGCGCAAATCATCGCCAGCAACTCCGTCCGTCGGCACCAGCAAGGCATTGCAGGCTCGCTGATCGGCGCGTTGAACCTCTACGGCGTTAGTCTCGGCCTCGGCTTTGCCGCTACCATCGAGGACCAGATCGCGAAACACTCCGGTCGGATAATGGGATACCGGGCTGCTTTGTATTTTGGGGTAGGCATTAGCGCAGTGGCATTACTTCTGGATATCTGCTTCGTGCGGATGGTGAAGGATGATCGCGAGGGTTGGAACGAGGAAGATCGCGCTGCTGCCGATGGAACTGATGCTGATGCGCTGGAAATGACGGGACAGGCGGCAGCGACTGGTGCGCAGTGGCCTGCTGCGGTAGAGCGGGCGTGAGCGTCGAGTAATGCCACCACCATCTACTGTAGATCGGGGGGACTTTAGAGTTCCTCTTCGCGTTTGATAAGGCGTGCTGGTAGACGTGACGTAGATAGAACAGAACATTCAAACTGCTAGAGATCGCTCACCGGATCGTTGCTTTATCTGTTCACGGGCGCGACTAGCATGGAATTGATTGACAAACAAACAGCCAGTCAGCCAGCCAGCCAGCAACAACAGGTCATAGTGATTGAGTCATATAACGAACAAGCGAAGAATTTCATAAACTATCATCTAATAATACATACATACATGCAGGTGGGAAAAGGGAACTAAGTAGAAGAAAAATAAGAAAAATCAAAATCAAAAAGAAGATTCAAGGCCCGAGCCGCGGATCGAACGCGGGACCTCTCGCAGATATGCTTGGGTTTGTATCCCTAAGCGAGAATCATACCACTAGACCACCCGGGCTTGATATATTAATTGCGGAGATCTTTTGCTACATGTTCCAAAAGTGAAGTAAGGGCGTGGTTCAGCGGGAGTTTTGCTGAAGCCGCGATTGTGGGTGATGTTTAATGGCAGTGTGCATTATTAGTGTGAGGGAACGAGGTGATGTGAATTGCATCTTCGATGTAATTAATTCGATGGCTATGTAAGGTAAACCGATGGATTATGGTGCTACTGTTGGAATTTGATTTTCTCCTTTCCATATCCTTTCTGTTAAGATTGAGACGCATGGAAGTGTGAACCATTAGCACTAGCCAATATATACTCACAGTAGCCAGCATCGGCCACACATGCTTATGAACTGCTGCTAGTTCTAATGACTTTTGAGCCCTGGTTGGGATGGTAATAGTTATCTCTAGTACAATAGATTCAGTGGAAGTTTTATTCTAAGATTATTGAAGCAGTGCATATTTCTCCTATGACGAGTTTTTCCCCCGACTTTTCACTTGTTCTCATAAAACGTCGATTTGTTTTCCCAGCCTGCTCTGAGTAGCTAGCAATATATCATTTGTCTACTCATGAAGCCTAGTATGAACCTCGACTTTCTAGCTGGTGCAACGCAACTACATGGATATATAGTGATAAATATGTCAGCTACCCATTCCGCGCCTTTCTCATTATATATAGATTATATGACTCCGCGGTATTTACTCCGATTAGACATTACTATCGGACATATCCATTTGTGAACATTTCCCCATTGTCCAGATGCAGTTAAATTGACCCAAAGTAACAGTAGAGCAGCTCACCGTGTGGACGCCAATCAATAGTCCCTGGTTCTAGTGCCAATAAATATAAGCAACGGGTTGACCGTAAAATCTCCGGACATGAGTTCCCCGTCCCGCACGCTTATGGGGGTCTCGCCGTACCGGCCAACAAGAACAGCCCAGCGGAGGACACGCATCTCAGCTCAACACAGCAACGCTACAAGGGATTCAGCTGACTTGAGATAAGCTTCCGATGTAATTCGTCCACTTGGTAGAGAAGGATGACGTTGCTCGAATCATCAAAGCCAAAACTGGAGATGATCCTCAGGCATCGATAAAATGGTCCCGAAGAGGTGTTGGCAGTGTCAGTGGTGTGTAGTAATGAAATTATGGATCATTTGGATCATTTTAGATATGAATATCTGGGAGAACGAGGAACTCCTGAGAGGAACCCCTGGGCGGGAAGGGGCTGATGGGGGTAAATGAACGGCAGGCTGCAGGTATCGCAGGGATACACACCTTGCATAGCACCTGATAAGAAACGAGGCGGGAGATATAGCGCCCAAAAGCATAGCTGAAAAGCCGAGATCTCTTGATATGATCTCGACATCAACAGAAAAATCAAGAAGCCCTTATGGGGCATTCTGTAATCTCTCCGCTGGACTGATGCTTCCTACGTCCGAGGACGAGCATCATTAACTATGCACGATTTCCCGTGGTAGCTTGGGAACAGGCGTGCGCTATTGGACCAGACAATGTCCGGGACCTGGTGATGTGATCGACCATGCAGATACTGATCAGCCTTGTCCTTGAATGATTAGCTGCAGGCATAAGTCAGAGCCCTCCAACACGCATGGATATTAAAAAGGGTTCACCGCGCTGCTGGTTAGTCTTTGTTTCACCTGATCTCGCGGCGGTCGAGCTCTAGCCCGGTGGATTATCTTGGTGCAACGTAGAGCATACATATCATGGCCACCATGAAGTCGAAAGAGGAATACTGTGACGGCCCGGATCCCAAAGCAGAAAGGGTGCCGTCGGATACAGTGTCACCAGAAGAAGATCCGGATCCAGCTCCCGGTGAACCTGAGGTTTACTCGACCTTCTCTCGTCGAACAAGAGCATTGATTGTCCTGATAGCTTCAGTGGCCAGTGTTTTCTCCTCCTTGTCGGCAAACATCTACTTGCCTGCAACTGACACCATTGCCGACCAGTTCCATGTGAGCGATACCTTGATCAACCTTACCTTGTCAACATATATGGTAGGTGAATACATGCAGCATTAATAAATCGAGAGGAAGTGCTTACTTTGATAACATAGATCTTCCAAGGCCTCGCGCCCACTTTCTTTGGCGGGCTTGCCGACAATGCAGGGCGGCGGCCAGCTTATATCCTTTGCTTCATCGCGTACATCGCCGCCAACATCGGGCTCGCCCTGCAGCGCAACTACGCCGCGCTGCTCATTCTGAGATGTCTCCAGAGTGCTGGCGGTAGCAGCACTATTGCGCTCGCTAATGCTATTGTCGCTGACGTCGTCACTACCGCCGAGCGCGGCAAGTACATTGGATATGTGTCGGCCGGCTTCATCATTGGCCCGTCGGTAGGGCCTATTATCGGGGGGCTTTTGACGCAGTTCCTAGGCTGGCCCTTCATATTCTGGTTGCTGGCAATCCTTGCAGGTGCTTTCTTCATCGTGCTGGTGCTTTTTCTTCCCGAAACTGCCCGTAAGGTTGTCGGCAATGGCTCACGATCTCCCCCAATATGGAACTTGTCGGGGCTTCAGCTCTGTTCTCGACGTCAACGGGCTGAGGCTCATTCCTCGGCCGGCATTCACCTTGGTTTCCCCAACCCGCTCAAGGCTCTCACCATTATTTTCCACAAAGACGTTTTTCTGATCCTTCTGGGAAATGGTGTGGCTATTGCAGGCTATTTTGCTGTCACCGGTACCATCACCTCGCAGTTCAGCCGCATATACGGCTTCAACGAGGTGCAGATCGGTCTGTGTTATCTTCCCCTTGGCGTGGGCAATCTGATTGCTGCATATACACAAGGAAAAATAACGGACTGGAACTATCGACGGCACGCACACAGCCAAGGCATTGATATTTCCAGCAATCACCGACCTGACTTGGACAAATTCGCCATCGAACGCCCCCGTGCTGAAGTCGTCTTGCCGCAGGCAATCGGTGAAGCATTGAGCATGATAGCGTATGGCTGGGTTTTGCACTACGAGACCAATCTTGCAGGTCCACTCGTTCTACTTCTTCTCATTGGGTATACTTCTGCAGCAGTAATGAATACCTTGAGTGCGTTGATGGTTGATATCTATCCCGAGAGTCCGGCGATGGCAACAGCTGCCATGAATCTCACACGATGCTGGCTCGGAGCTGGCGCAGCTGCTGCAATCCTTCCTATGATTGACGCCATCGGTAATGGATGGGCTTTTACTGTAATTGGTTTTATGTGTTTTGTGTGCGTGCCAGCGATGGTAGTGGTCTGGATTTGGGGTTATGACTGGCGCAGACAACGACATTGACAGAAGTCATCTAGGGGGGTTATGTTAGCCATTGAGAGATATCATCTAATCTAACACAAGGGCACTTCTTTGATTAGCTAGTACGAGGTAACATGTAGCATGTTGCATGAGCGTCGGGGGCTGACACAAGCATACTAGTCCTGTCATTGATTCAGATGGAAGGACAGGTCTGGAACTCGAGAGCCAACACCGGCTAAGACGGCTCTGTGTATCATAAGTAGTTGCACTGTCAGGCTGAGCACGTCGGGTAATCATTTCTTCGAGACGTCCCGGCTCTTCGCTTGTCGAGCTCAGGAGAGAGGGAACCTTAGTGAAGGCCACTAGCGCCGAATTTTCGGGTATCCAATTGATATTACCGTTGTTCAAAGTATCTATTGGTAGATGAAAGAAGATGGAAGAAGAGGCGAGAAGGGGAAAGAGGATGTCTGGTTGATGTTAGTGTGGCAGTGTTTGTCGCTGACGTGGGGGCGATTTTGAGGCTGGTTGGAAATGTTATCCCCAGGCAAACAGTAAACAAACAGGAAGCAAACACCTGATCTTTCCAGCACGCTTTGGGGCCATGGGGCCAAATTCTCTTAGCTCAAGAATGATCGCCAGGGGCAATGGACACTCTGAGTTAGCTGGAGGTGTCCATGAGTCTTGTTAGTCTCTGGTTGAAATGACCCATACTACAGCCGCATTCGCTACACAATTAGTTCGTTAGTTCAATCCCATTCTGCCTTGGTTGCTTTGTGACTTACAATAGCTAGTTCCACGGGTTCCCAACCTTGAAGAAACACTGGTCCACGTCTGTACGGCTCTGCTAGACAGGATACCTGTAGAAATGGAGCACCGGGCAACAAAGCATGACAAACACATAAATTTAGCGAGTTCGAATGAGTGATGTCAATCGCAACCAGTTCGTCCGACCCAACACTATCAAGGCCAAATGAGCAACAATTTTCGCCCCATATGAAGGACCGTTGACCCACTGTTGGCCACCACTCATTGGGTTCGATAGTCTCTCCAAATCAGTTCTTAGATCTATCGGTCACTAATGAGCTAGAGATTCAACACATGGGGCCGAAGACCCTAGAAAAAGCTGTTTCAACATGCCACGGCTGAATCCTATGCGGCTATGTTACCAGGGCGATCATATAAGATTGCCTTCACCCGCCAATTCCACTTCCGTCTCCCAAGCATCGTGAACACAAAAAATGCCTGCGACACTTAGGCAGACGCTGTTGCTGGCCCTGTGGGCCGGCAGCCTGGTTTCCAGCTCCTGGGGAGCCGATCTACCTACTACCGATGTGGTAGCCTCTCACCCCAGTATCACTCCTGCTCCGGTAGCAGGAGCTTGGCTGGCTGAGTCGGATTCTGCCGCCATTGAGCATGAGGTGGATGAAGACGAGCACCCTCGGCTGGTGGCTAGAAAGAAGAAAAAGAAGACAAGCAAGAAGTCCAGCAAGACAAGCAAGAAGTCAAGTAAGACGAGCACAAAGTCCAAGACAAAGACTTCTACCTCGACCAAGGACACGGCCACTCACACGACGAGCACAAAATCCAAGACTTCTACTTCGACCTCGACCAAGGATACGTCTACTCACACAACAAGCACCAAGACTCCCGAGTCTCACAGTACCTCAACCTCGACCAAAGATACTTCTACTTCCACGAGTACCAAGACACCAGAGGTACATAGCACCTCGACATCGACAAAGGCTACACCTACTCATACGACCAGCACCAAGACACCTGAGGATCAAAGTACCTCGACTTCGACGAAGGCCACTCCTACGCATACGACCAGTACCAAGACACCCGATAGCCACAGTATCTCAACATCGACCAAGGCCACACCTACTCACACTACGAGCACCAAGACACCCGAGAGCCACAGCACCTCGAGTAGTGCGGCTCATGAGACCTCTGCATCGGGAGGCCAGTTCGTGCAAACCCCAACTCCAGGGACATCAACACGGACAGTCTCGGAGGGGTCTGCGGCAGGCACTTCTACTCACAGTCATACCACAAGCCCAGGGTCGTCTGCTAGCGGCAGTCACACGCATACGACGAGCACTAAATCTCATCAATTGTCCTCCAGCGCTGTACACCACCATACAAGCACAGGGTCTGAGCACCCGACCTCCACACCTGAATCTCACTCTGCATCGCACTCTGCGTCCCACTCTGCATCGCACTCTGCGTCCCACACTGCATCCCACACTGCATCCCACACCATAACCTCGGGATCTGCGCACATAACCAGTAGCAGTGCCATCGAGACTTCATCCCATACTGTGTCATCATCTAAGCCGATCATTTCTTCGGGCGTTGCAACTTCCACAAGTGCTACCCCGGTTAGCTCTGAAGCTGCCCAGCCGACTGATGATGGTTCGGGCGATGATGGGGATGACGGAGAGGATACTGGCGATGACTCTGGGGATGATACCGGCGAAGACACTGGAGAAGATACCGGCGATGATTCTGGTGATGAAACTGGTGATGAAACTGGTGATGAAACTGGTGATGAAACTGGTGATGAAACTGGTGATGAAACTGGTGATGACTCTGGTGATGACTCTGGTGATGACTCTGGTGATGACTCTGGTGATGACTCTGGTGATGACTCTGGTGATGACTCTGGTGATGA